>NC_090375.1:15736829-15851829 GCF_036365525.1 Heterodontus francisci | reverse complement strand
GTATGTGTGAGAGAGTATGAGTGTGCGTGTGAGAGAGAGTATGTATGTGTTAGTGTTTGTGTGTAAGTGTGAGAGAGTATGAGTGTGCATGTGAGAGAGGAGAGTGTGTGTGTGTTTGTGTATGTGTGTACACCCCCTTCCCCCTCACACCTCCTTCCTCCTTGCACCCTCTCCCCCCTGCCATCTCCCTCAATGAAATCACACAGTTTACTTGTTAGGGCCCCTGCTCAGGGATAGGAGCTAAAAAACCCACTGCCTTGTGGGCATCTAGGGAGAGACCAAGGCTAAGGGAGTAAACCCTAACAGAAAATCCAGAGCGGAACACCTAAGGCGGTCATGTGTCACCTTTGGCATGTGTCCAGCAGTTCCTGCAGCCATACCGGTGCCAAACGTCATGCTCTGCACTCGTTTGGACCCCACCAGGAAGCCGAGAGGGGGGTTTTGACGCTTGGGCAACTCACAACCTCCATACGTTCCGCCCAGGCATGTGCCATGGAGAGGTCACTCCATAGTCGCCTCACAGCGACTGAAACAACACGGAAGGCAGCAGTTACGGGTTATAAGTCCAGCTCAATTGGCGTAGAGATTGGGCGTCACAGGTTGCCTTTGTCGGTGGCAGAGGTCATCGCATCTCACTGGACAGCTACCGCCCGCCTCAAACCGGGCAGCCCCCAGTCAGTAAGTTTCTGTCCCGCCACAGTCCACCTGCTTCAATGGGTGCTTGGAGCTCAGGGTCATTGCCTGACAAGTGGACTGTAACACCGCACCAAACAGCACGACCAAAAAAGGAAAGAAGGTACCAGCCCTTTGTTTTGCAAGCTGGAACGTCAGAACTATGTGTCCTGGCCTGTCGGAAGACCTTACACAAATCAAAGATTCTCGGAAGACTGCCATCATTAACAACGAGCTCAGTAGACTCAATGTGGACATTGCAGAACTTCAGGAGACACGCCTCCCTGCGAGCGGATCGCTAAGAGAGCAAAACTACACCTTCTATTGGCAGGGTAGGGATCCTGAAGAACCAAGACAGCATGGAGTGGGCTTTGCCATCAGAAACTCTTTGCTCAGCATGATAGAGCCTCCCTCAAGTGGCTCGGAACGCATACTGTCCATCCGACTGCTCACCGCCTCTGGTCCAGTACACCTACTCAGCATCTATGCTCCAACACTCTGCTACCCACATGAAGCTAAAGATCAGTTCTACGAGAAACTCCATAATATCATTAGTAGCATTCCTAATACCGAACATTTGTTCCTGCTGGGGGACTTTAATGTCAGGGTTGGGGCCGACCATGACTCATGGCCCTCCTGCCTTGGGCGCTATGGCGTTGGAAGGATGAATGAGAATGGACAGAGACTGCTGGAGTTGTGTACCTATCATAACCTCTGCATCACCAACTCGTTCTTTCATACTAAACCCTGTCACCAGGTTTCATGGAGAAACCCAAGATCACGTTGTTGTAACCAGCTGGACCTCATCGTCACAAGGTGAGCCTCTATAAACAGTGTCCAAATCACACGCAGCTTTCACAGTGCGGACTGCGACACCGACCACTCCCTGGTGTGCAGCAAGGTTAGACTCAAACCAAAGAAGCTACATCAATCCAAGCAGAAGGGCCACCCGTGCATCAACACTAGCAGAATTTCTTATCCACAGCTGTTACATAAGTTTCTAAATTCACTTGAAAAAGCCCTTCAAAACACTCCTGCAGGGGATGCAGAGACCAAGTGGGCCCACATCAGAGATGTCATCAATGACTCAGCAACGACCACCTATGGCAAACGTGAGAAGCAGAATGCAGACTGGTTTCAATCTCACTTTGAAGAGCTGGAACCTGTCATAGCCACGAAGTGCACTGTCCCCCTGAACTACAAGAAAGCCCCCAACAAGTTAACATCTGTAGCACTTAAAGTAGCCAGAAGCGCTGCACAAAGAACAGCCAGGCGCTGTGCAAATGACTACTGGCATCACCTATGCAGTCGTATTCAGCTGGCCTCAGACACCGGAAACATCAGAGGAATGTTTCTTTCTTTCTTTTCTTTTGGGCCTCCTTATCTCGAGAGACAATGGATACGCGCCTGGAGGTGGTCAGTGGTTTGTGAAGCAGCGCCTGGAGTGGCTATAAAGGCCAATTCTGGAGTGACAGGCTCTTCCACAGGTGCTGCAGAGAAATTTGTTTGTTGGGGCTGTTGCACAGTTGGCTCTCCCCTTGCGCCTCTGTCTTTTTTCCTGCCAACTACTAAGTCTCTTCGACTCGCCACAATTTAGCCCTGTCTTTATGGCTGCCCGCCAGTATGATGGCATTAAGACAGCTCTTGGGCCAACCATCAAGAAGATCGCCCCCCTCAAATCTAAATCAGGGGACACAATCACTGACCAACGCAAGTAAATGGACTACATGAACTGCTTTTCCTGTGCTGGGATGAGGGAGCAGTACCACAGGACATGCGCGAAGCCAATATCATCACCCTCTATAAGAACAAGGGTGACCGCAGTGATTGCAACAACTACCATGGAATCTCCCTGCTCAGCATAGTGGGGAAAGTCATCACTTGAATTGTTTTAAACAGACTCCAGAAGCTGGCTGAGCGTGTCTATCCTGAGGCACAGTGTGGCTTTCGAGCAGAGATCCACCATTGACATGCTGTTCTCTCTTCCCCATCAACAGCAGAAATGCCGTTAACAGATGCCCCTCTACATTGCTTTCATTGATCTCACCAAAGCCTTTGACCTCGTTAGCAGACGTGGTCTCTTCAGACTACTAGAAAAGATCGGATGCCCACCAAAGCTACTAAGTATCATCACCTCATTCAAAGAACAAAGAACAGTACAGCACAGGAACAGGCCATTCAGCCCTCCAAGCCTGTGCTGATCTTGATGCCTGTCTAAACGAAAACCTTCTGCACTTCCGGGGCCCATATCCCTCTATTCCCATCCTATTCATGTATTTGTCAAGATGCCTCTTAAACGTCGCTATCGTACCTGCTTTCACCACCTCCCCCGGCAGCAAGTTCCAGGCATTCACCACCCTCTGTGTAAAGAATTTGCCTCGCACATCCCCTCTAAACTTTGCCCCTCGCACCTTAAACCTATGTCCCCTAGTAACTGACTCTTCCACCCTGGGAAAAAGCTTCTGACTATCCACTCTGTCCATGCCGCTCATAACTTTGTAAACCTCTATCATGTCGCCCCTCCACCTCCGTCGTTCCACTGATAAAAATCTGAGTTTATCCAACCTTTCCTCATAGCTAATGCCCTCCAGACCAGGCAACATCCTGGTAAACCTCTTCTGTACCCTCTCCAAAGCCTCCGCATCCTTCTGGTAGTGTGGCAACCAGAATTGCACACAATATTCTAAGTGTGGCCTAACTAAAATTCTGTACAGCTGCAACATAACTTACCAATTTTTATACTCTATGCCCCGAACGATGAAGGCAAGCATGCCGTATGCCTTCTTGACTACCTTATCCACATTCCATGACAATATGAAAGCACAATTCAGCATAGCGGTGCCTCATCAGACCCCTTTCCTATCCTGAGTGGCATGAAACAGGGCTGTGTTCTCGCGCTTACACCGTTTGGGATTTTCTTCTCCCTGCTGCTCTCTCATGTGTTCAGAAGAAGGAATTTTCCTCCACACAAGATCAGATGGCAGGTTGTTCAACCTTGCCTGCCTAAGAGAGAAGACTAAAGTACGGAAGGTCCTCATCAGGGAACTCCTCTTTGCTGACGATGCTGCATTAATATCCCTCACTGAAGAGTGTCTGCAGAGACTCATCGACAGGTTTGCGGCTGCCTGCAATGAATTTGGCCTAACCATCAGCCTCAAGAAAACGAACATCATGGGACAGGACGTCAGAAATGCCCCATCCATCAATATCGGCGACCACACTCTGGAAGTGGTTCAAGAGTTCACCTACCTAGGCTCAACTATCACCAGTAACCTGTCTCTCGATGCAGAAATCAACAAATGCATGGGAAAGGCTTCCACTGCTATGTCCAGACTGGCCAAGAGAGTGTGGGAAAATGGCACACTGACACGGAACACAAAAACACGAGTGTTTCAAGCCTGTGCCCTCAGTATCTTGCTCTACGGCAGCAAGGCCTGGACAACGTATGTCTGCCAAGAGCGACGTCTCAACTCATTCCATCTTCGCTGGAGAATCCTTGGCATCAGGTGGCTGGACCATATCTCCAACGCAGAAGTCCTCGAGGCGGCCAACATCCACAGCATATACACCCTACTGAGCCAGCGGCGCTTGAGATGGCTTGGCCATGTGAGCCGCATGGAAGATGGCAGGATCTCCAAGGACACATTGTACAGCGAGCTCGTCACTGGTATCAGACCCACCGGCCGTCCATGTCTCCGCTGTAAAGACGTCTGCAAACATGACATGACGTCCTGTGACATTGACCACAAGTTGTGGGAGTCAGTTGCCAGCGATCGCCAGAGCTGGCGGACAACCATAAAGGCGGGGCTAAAGATGGGCAAGTCGAAGAGACTTAGTAGTTGGCAGGAAAAAAGACAGAAGTGCAAGGAGAGAGGCAACTGTGTAACAGCCCTGACAACCAATTTTATCTGCAGCACCTGTGGAAGAGTCTGTCACTCTAGAATTGGCCTTTATAGCCACTCCAGATGCTGCTCCACAAACCACTGACCACCTCCAGGCACTTACCCATTGTCTCTCGAGACAAGGAGGCCAAAGAAAAGTATGTGTGAGAGAGTATGAGTGTGCGTGTGAGAGAGACTGTGTGTGTGTGTTAGTGTTTGTGTGTATGTGTGAGAGAGTATGAATGTGCGTGTGAGAGAGATTGTGTGTGTCTTTGTATGTGTGTGAGAGAGAATATGAGTGTGCATG
Source organism: Heterodontus francisci (assembly GCF_036365525.1). NCBI lineage: Eukaryota > Metazoa > Chordata > Chondrichthyes > Heterodontiformes > Heterodontidae > Heterodontus > Heterodontus francisci. The sequence continues at coordinate 15,846,969 of NC_090375.1, read as the reverse complement.
CAAGAGAGTGTGTGTGTGTGAGAGAGAATGTGTGTGTGTGTATGTGTTAGTATTTGTGTGTATGTGTGAAAGAGTATGAGTGTGCGTGAGAGAGAGCGTGTGTGTTAGTGTTTGTGTGCATGTGTGAGAGAATATGAGTGTGTCTGAGAGAGAGTGTGTGTTAGTGTGTACATGTGTGAGAGAGAGTATGAGTATGAGTGTGTGAGAGAGTGTGAGTGTGTGAGAGAGTGTGTGTGTGTTAGTGTGTGTGCGTGTGAGAGAGTGTGTGTGTGTTTGTATTTGTGTGTATGTGTGAGAGTATGAGTGTGCATGTGAGAGAGAGTTTGTGTGTGTGAGTGTGTGTGAGTGTGAGTGTGTGTGAGTGTGAGTGTGTGTGAGTGTGTGTGTGTTTGTATTTGTGTGTATGTGTGAGAGTATGAGTGTGCATGTGAGAGAGAGTTTGTGTGTGTGAGTGTGAGTGTGTGTGAGTATGTGTGAGTGCGTGAGTGTGTGTGAGGGTGTGTGTGAGTGTGACTGAGTATGTGTGTGTGTGAGTGAGTGTATGTGTGAGTGTGCATGTGTGTAAACTCACTCATGCTATGCAGCCTGGTGGCACCTCCAGCTCTGCTCAGGAAGCAATGATCCACCTGCCTGCAGCCTGAGTTATCACTGGGACTGTGTGAGCAGGATCTTCTGCCCTTAGGATATGAGTGTGAGTCGGGACCATTTCCAGGCCCCAACCCCACTCTGCCTGTCAGGATGCCTGCGTGAGAGATATCCCCAATTAATAGACCACCTCTGGCTCTGCTGTCCAATTAAGGACATTGGGTGGGTACCTGAAGCTGCAGAACCAATCAGAGGATGGGTGCTGCCACTCTTTGAGGGGGTAGGTGAGGGCGACTCCATTTTGAGGCACCATCTGAAAAGGTATTAACTTTAATAAAATAAAACCCTTCTCAAATTGTGGTCTGCCGTTGGCCGGTTAAGGGGTTAGAACAGGAGGTCTCTGGGGCCCCCAGGCCAGATGCCACGCATGGCCCTCAGTTGGGGAGTGGGTGGAGGGGGGGGGTGGGGGGGGGTTGCCATCTGCTGCTGGGAAAATCCCGTGGCGAGCCCAATCAGCCGAAAAATGAGCAGTTAATTATGCAGATTGCCTACCCACTGCTGCCAGGGGGGGGAAGCCTCAGCCAGAAGATCGCCCAGAGGCTGGAATGTGTTGGGCCCCTGACCCGACACATATTTCTCAGAAATTCCTCCCAGGCCCGCCTTGAATCACTTCCCCATGGGACTGGGAAGATTGTGCCCAGTTAATGCTGGGCTGTGCCAGTCTGAGTTCCGGGCTGTGCCAGTCTGAGTCCCGGGCTATGCCAGTCTGAGTCCCGGGCTGTGCCAGTCTGAGCCCCGGGCTGTGCCAGTCTGAGTTTCGGGCTGTGCCAGTCTGAGTCCCCGGCTGTGCCAGTCACAGTCCCCGGCTATGCCAGTCTGAGTCCCCGGCTGTGCCAGTCAGTCCCAGGCTGTGCCAGTCTGAGTCCCCGGCTGTGCCAGTCTCAGTCCCCGGCTGTGCCAGTCTGAGTCCCCGGCTGTGCCAGTCACAGTCCCCGGCTGTGCCAGTCACCGTCCCAGGCTGTGCCAGTCTGAGTCTTGGGCTGTGCCAGTCTGAGTCTCGGGCTGTGCCAGTCTGAGTCCCCGGCTGTGCCAGTCACAGTCCCAGGCTGTGCCAGTCTGAGTCCCCGGCTGTGCCAGTCACAGTCCCCGGCTGTGCCAGTCTGAGTCCTGGGCTGTGCCAGTCTGAGTTCCGGGCTGTGCCAGTCTGAGTCCCGGGCTGTGCCAGTCTGAGCCCCGGGCTGTGCCAGTCTGAGTCCCCGGCTGTGCCAGTCTGAGTCCCGGGCTGTGCCAGTCTGAGTCCCGGGTTGTTTGCATTTCAGTCAATTTGATGCAAACCCAAATTGTTCAGAATCAGAGGCAGCAGAAAAAAGGAAAAAAAGGTTACTTTTAATAGTTTGAAATGGCAAACACCTTTCATTTAATAAAATAACACCTAGAGCTCTGAAAGGAGGTAGTCAGAGATGATCTGGGGTGTCGGGGCTGGGGGCGGGGCAGAAAAATGACTGGTCACAGATGTAGGCAAACGAGACTTTTGAAGTTGCAGAGAGAAGTTGGGGGAGGGGCAGATTAGTGTTGTCCAATACATTAGCCACATGTGGCTAGTTGAGAATCCAGATGTGGCTAATTGCATTTATGATTTATAAATTTAAAAGAGTATTACACATTGGCCTGATTTCATATTCAGCAGCAAAGCTTTGAAGAAAACTGCCCACAAGGGTTTAACGAGCTGTGTGTGGTGGATTTCCCCTTTCCCAACATTTGTTTGCATCGGGCGTCAAGTCAAGTGGATCTCCAGGGGTCCCGCAACAGTGATGCCATCAAGCAGGGTAAACAACCAATTACATTGAAGTATTCTCACAGACAGTAAATCAGTAAGTTAAAAGCACTAATAATCGTTTTATTAAAATTTACAGAGAGCAAAACAAATGATTGGGACATTCACATGGAATTAAGGTAGAAGCTGAAACACCATAAATAAATTTAAAAAAATATATATTATTTTATAAATACGTGGAATTTATCATAATGGAGAAATTTGGCATTCCACAAATATAAAATTAATTTTTCAGGGCTAGAGAGGTTTTGTAGCACTAATTATGAACTTAGTATACAGTTAAAAACCCAGTCACTCCTCATTCAACAAGGTGTAGCTTTTATATGGGTTTTAACAGTGAAACTAACAGCATAAAAGGGCAAGTTTTCATCAGTTCAGTGATTTCTAATTAATTGAAGACTAAGGGACTTCAACAGCACACCTTATGGAGACGCCATTGGGCCCGTGATATTCATATGCACATGGTATGCATGCGAACTTTATAACCTTGTTTATCTTTGTCGTATCCGACTACAACAATGCCAGCAAATCAAAAGTACTTCATTGGCTGTAAAGTGCTTTGGGACATCCTGAGGCCGTGAATGGTTCTATATAAATGCAAGTTATTTCTTTAAAGTGGTAAGATGAAAAGCAGAATTTGTGACTGTTATTTGATTGTTGTGAGTGCTTTACTTCCTTGGTTACAGAATGTTTTGTTAAGTAAACAGACACAGGAAGAACATTGACCTGTACTGTGCCAGTGTATACAAACCATTCTTATTAAGGTGTGCGGATGTGGCTAAAATGGCATTGCCATAGTAATGCCTGTGGCCTATCAGCAATTTGTATTGGACAACTTTGGTTGAGGAAGAGTTCCCGAGTGGAGGGCTGAGAAGGCTGAATGCTGTGCCACCAATGGTACAGCAAAAGCAGGAGGATGTAAAAGAGACTGAAATGGAAAAGCAGGAGACACAGGGCTGGCAGACAGGATGTGGATGAGGTTGTGGAGGTGAGATGGGGCGAGGCCGTGGAGAGATTTGTAAACAAGGCCGAGGGTTTTTATTTAGATATGTTGTGCGGTGGGGAGTTACTGGAGTTTGGCAAGGACAGGGAGTTAAAGATCAGGACTTAGTATAAGATAAATGTGACTGGTGGAATTTTGGACTGGTTTGAAATTGTGAATGGTGGAGTTTGGGGTGCTAGTCAGGAGAGGTTTAAGAGTTGATGGTTGTCGTAACACTGGGGTGACATGAGGGAGGAGGCGACTGAGTAATTACGATGAAAATACACAGCCTGCGTGATGAGGATATGGGGTTTGAAGCTTAGGATCAAATGCGGGCGGCACAGTGGCGCAGTGGTTAGCACCGCTAACAGCTCCAGCAACCCGGGTTCAATTCTGGGTACTGCCTGTGTGGAGTTTGCAAGTTCTCCCTGTGTCTGCGTGGGTTTCCTCCGGGTGCTCCGGTTTCCTCCCACAGCCAAAAGACTTGCAGGTTGATAGGTAAATTGGCCATTATAAATTGTCACTAGTATAGGTAGGTGGTAGGGAAATATAGGGACAGATGAGGATGTGATAGGAATATGGGATTAGTGTAGGATTAGTATAAATGGGTGGTTAATGGTCGGCACAGACTCGGTGGGCCGAAGGGCCTGTTTCAGTGCTGTATCTCTAAATCTAAATCTGAAACACTAAAGTTGCACATTGCTGTGTTCAGCCTAACAGAGCAGACAGGAGCGCTGAGGGATCAGGAACTAACACACTGAATTATTAATGGAAGCCAAACAGGGATGCTTCGGTCTTGCTGATGTTAAGCTGGAGCAAGCTTGGACTCATCCATGACTTGATGTCAAATATACATTCTGACAACTGCAACTTCTTTCATTTATATAGCATCTATGATGTAAAGCTATGTCCTAAGGGGCTTTAAAACATGGTGCTGGTTGAGGAGCTGAGGATTGTGCCGTACAGGTGGAGATGATGTGTCATTACATGTTGTTCCCAACCTCGTTGTCCAATTTGGCCGATATGAGACTCTGACCACATCAGCATTCGCCCCATCAGCAAAACTGCCCTCTTCCACCTCCGTAACATCACCCATCTCCATCCCTGCCTCAGCTCATCCATTGCTGAAATCCTCATCCATGCCTTTGCTACTTCTAAATTCAACTATTCCAATGTTCTCCTGGTTGGCCTTCTTTCTTGCACACTCCATAAACTTCAGCTCACATAAAACTCTGCTGCTGGAATCTTAACTCTCACCAAGTCCAATTCACCTGTTACCCCTGTGCTCACTGACCAACATTTGCTCCTGGAGCAGCAACACCTCAATTCTCATCCCCGTTTCCAATTCCCTCCATGGTCTCGCCCTACACCCCTCTCCCTATCTCTATAATGTCCTCCAGCCCCACAACCCTCTTGAGATCTCTGTGTTCCGCCAATTCTGGGCCCTTGCGCATCCCCAATTTTAATTGCTCCACCATTGGCAGCCGGGCCTTCAGCTGCCAAGGCCCTAAGTTCTGGGATTCGCTCCCTTGACCTCTCCACCTCTCTCTCCTCCTTTACGACGCTCCTTAAGGCCTACCTCTTTGATGAAACGTTTGGTCACCTGTCCTAATAAGTGGCTCAGTGTCAAATTTTGCTTGGTAACACTCCTGTGAAACGTTTTGGGACGTGTTACTACATTAAAGACGCTATATAAATGCAAAGTATTGTTGTTGTAAATATGGAAGCTGATCCCATGTTAGATTATTGTATGGCTGACTAATTTTATGTGGGAAGGATGTTGGAATGTTCTCTCTGTTTAATTTTACTAAATTATCCAATTATTCGATTTGTCTCCTTGGTTACAGATTGGCAAGACCATAAGGTCCATAAGATCGTATGCAATAAGAGCAGGAGTAGGCCATTCGGCCCCTCGATCCATCGCCCCCATTCAATAAGATCATGGCTGATCTGATTTTGGCCTTAACTCCACTTTCTTGCCTGCCCCGCCCCCAAAACCCTTGACTCCTTTTGCAATCTAAAATCTGTCTAACTCAGCCTTGAATCTATTCAATGGCCCAGCCTCCACTGCTCTCTGGTGAAGAGATTTCCAAATAGTAACGACCCTCTGAGAGATGTTTTGCAATCTTTGGTGAACTTTTTGAACTCTTGCAAGTAATATATGGAGGCTGAAAAAGAAATTCTATGCCAAAAATATGTACGTTTCCAGGAATCAAAACTAAACAGTGATAACGAGGAAATTGTGATCCGCGCTCTCGTGACTGAATGGCTGAAGGCGTATAGAGACACCAGTAAACAGTTTGAGATACATTTTTACCAGATTATTAGCAATTCATTGAGCAGGGAAAAATCATTCAGCTTCAATGCTCTTCAAAAAGCTTTTGAAGTCTTTGAGAAGATTTGTGTCAACCTTCTAATTTATCCGTGGAGAAAAGAATTTAAAAGAATAAAGGTAAGCTGTTTTCTACCGCGGGTTATTGTAGAAGATGGAATCATAGAATGATTACAGTACAGAAGGAGGCCATTCAACCCATCAGGTATATACCTGCTCTCTGTAAGAGCAACTCAACTCGTCCCACTCCCATTGGAAAATAGGAACAAAGGACGTAGGAGAGGGAGTAGGCCATTCGGCCCTTCAAGCCTGCTCTGCCATTCGATAAGATCATTGCTGACTTAGTTGTGGTCTCAACTCGATTTTCCTGACTGCCCCCGACAGGGATCGGCAACGTGTCCGTACATGGACACCTGGTAAAATGTTTGGGACCCGTGACTGGTAATTTCACAGATGAGAGATTTTCCATTATTTTTTTCAGACCGGCTTTTGAAAAAAAAAAATCGCAAGTGTCAGTTTCACAGCTGACAGGTGCTGAAGCAGAACAGTGCTTCCGAACTCTGGACAGATTTGGGGCTTTTAAAACAGATCGGAACTGCCAGAAAACTCCGAATCTGTCCAAAGTTCAGAAGCGCTGTTCCAGCCCTCAGCAACAGTTAGAGAGATAGAGGGTTGGGGGAGAGAGAGTGGGTGGGGCCAAGTACAGAGAGAGAGGAAGAGGTGAGTGAGAGTTAGAGGGGGTGAGAGAGAGTGGGGAGGAGAGAGACAGAGTGGTGGGAGAAAGAGTGGGAGGGGGTCAGAGAGAGAGGGTGGGGGGAGAGAGAGCGGGGAGGTGACAGAGAGTGGCAGGGACAGAGAATGGAGGGAGTGAGAGAGAGTGGAGGAGAGTGGGAGTCGGGGGCACAGAGAGTGAGTGAGAGGGGGAACAGAGAGAGTAGGAGAGAAAAAGTGAGGGAGAGAGTGGGAGAGAAAAAGAGTGGGCTCAGAGAGAGAAAGGGGGGTGAGAGAGAGAGAGCGGGGACAGAGAGAATGGGGGAGAGAGGGGGGACAGAGAGCGCGGGGGGGACAAAAAATGCAGAGGGACAAAGGATGGGGGGGACAGAGAGTGGGAAAAGTGGGGGACAGAGAGAGGGGGAGGTGGGGGACAGAGAGAGGGAGAGTTGGGGGACAGAGAGAGAGAAGTGGGGGACAGAGATGGGGGGGGGGGGAAGCAGAGAGAGAGAGAGAGAGAGAGAGAGAGGGGACCGAGAGAGCAGGGATGACACAGAGTGGGGGGAACGACACAGAGAGGGGGGGATGACACGGTGGGGGGTGGGGAAGCAACATAGACAGGGGAAGAAGCATACACGGGGGGGGGGGGGTGAGCAACAAAGGTGGGGGGACAACAGAGAGGGAGGGGACAACACAGAGGGGGAACACAGAGAGGGAGGACAGAGAAATAGAGAGAGAGGGGAGAGACACACACAGACAGACAGACAGAGAGTGAGGAGGGAGAGAGAGCAATCAAGATGACTCCTGACAGATGGACATCTATCCGGAATACTCCGCATCACTACACAAATGTGTGGGCAAACATTGACTACTTGTGCCAGGTATCTCACTAAATCAGGGTCAAACATAGTGAAGAGAAAGTAAGTCAATAAATTAGTCTTTTCATTTAAAGCTTCTTCACAGAAATGCACATATGTTGTTGTTTTAATTTATAGTAAGATAAAATTTTAATGCCTTTACCTTTCCGAAATTGTCTCACCGGCCCCCTATTTAAGACAAAAATTGTAATGTGGCCTCCAGGCAAAAAGGTTGGACACACCCCTGCTCCAAGCCTTTAACCCTGTGTTTTCAAATAACTTCGCAGCTAGGTTATTATAAAATACAAGTTTAAAGGCTTGTATTCTGCAAACTCACTTTAAAATGGCAAAAGCCACTTAGGGAATGTCTCAATTTCTATGCTTTGGCAAGCATTACTTTCACTTTGGACACAAGCTCAGTGATATGTTGAATGTTACTGGTCTTTTGTTTCCATATAAATGCTACAATTCCGCTGTTATCTATTTGGAATCACATTGTCCCAAAACTTGTATTGAGGGGAAAACAGGCAAGAAAATCCAAGGAATCACCAGACGTTAGTAATGTAAGTTCCTCATGAATACAAGAGTGTGGTTTATTGGAGCTGAATGATATTGGCAAAAACAGGGTGCTGCTGACCCATATACAATATTTGGTAAATACAATGTAAGAGATAGCTTTAATAAACCTTAATCAATGATGAACTGTTTATGATTCCTTAACAAAATCCATGCTGCATTTGTAGTTTTAAAAACTGTCGGGAAGGACAGTAGAAATTTATTATGTTTCAATGACTATGTTAGAAACAGTCATTAACTGATTTTTTTGCTGTGAATTGGATTAAAGGACGAGTTTTACAAGTATGTCATTGTTCAATAAGTGCAATCTGCATCATTTACTATCCAGTTTGAGGGTAGATAACCTGAGTTGCCAATGTCATTTAAAAGTTGTCTTTATCATATAACTATATTACATTAGAAGTGCTCCTTTGCTAACAGGTAAGAAATTTGGCTTGGACATAAATTGGTTAATCTGGATTACAATCTTACAGATCGTAACTAAGCACTTTGTAATTTAATAATACATGCAGTAACAACCTAACCTTTTGCAGAAAAGCTTTTTGTTAATAATTTTCTTGTCAGAGCTGAATCAGAATAAATTGTGATAGACTGAGATATAGACATAAGTGAATTTAAGAGAATCGCTTTATTGGAGGAACTGAAGGGCACTCTTTATTTGTAATTGTGTTTATCTAATTTTGTCACTAGCTTTGATGAACAAATGATATTTTTCCATGAGAGATTCTGCTGTTTCTGTATATTACAATCAAGGGCCTAGTTTAACAGCTTGTCAAGATGACGAAACTAGTCTTGGCTACCGACCGTTAATCTTGTCTTGTGACAAGAGCAGTACGAGAAATAGTCCGTCTTCCTATTGCTAATATTTTTCAAATAATCATTCGTGGGATGTGGGCATCGCTGAGTAGGCCAGCATTTATTGCCCATGAGAACATGGTGGTGAGCTGCCTTCTTGAACCGCTGCAGTCCATGTGGGGTAGGTACACCCACCGTGCTGTTAGGAAGGGAGTTCCAGGATTTTGACCCAGTGACATTGAAGGAACGGCGATATAGTTTCAAGTCAGGATGGTGTGTGACTTGGAGGGGAATTTGAGGGTGGTGGTTTTCCCATGCATTTGCTGTCCTTGTCCTTCCAGGTGGTAGAGGTCACAGGTTTGGAAGGTGCTGTCGAATGAGCCTTGGTGTGTTGCTGCAGTGAATCTTGTAGATGGTACACACTGCTGCCACTGTGCATCCGTAATGGAGGGAGTGAATGTTTGTGCATGGGGTGCCAATCAAGCGGGCTGCTTTGTCCTGGATGGTGTCGAGTTTCTTGAATGTTGTTGGAGCTGCATCCATCCAGGCAAGTGGAAAGTAATCTATAACACTCCTGACTTGTGCCTTGCAGATGGTGGACAGGCTTTGGGGAGTCAGGAGGTAAGTTACTCGCCACAGGATTCCTAGCCTCTGACCTGCTCTTGTAAGCATAGTATTTATATGGCTACTCCAGTTCAGTTTCTGGTCAATGGTAGCCCCTAGGATGTTGATAGTGGGGGATTCAGCGATGGTGATGCCATTGAATGTCAAGGGGAGATGGTTAGATTTTCTTGTTGGAGATGATCATTGCCTGGCACTTGTATGGCACGAATGTTACTTGCCACTTAACAGCCCAAGCCTGGATATTGTCCAGGTCTTGCTGCATTTCTACATGATCTGCTTCAGTATCTGAGGAGTCGCGAATGGTGCTGAACATTGTGCAATGATCAGCGAACATCCTCACTCTGACCTTACGATTGAAGGAAGGTCATTGATGAAGCAGCTGAAGATGTTGCGCTTAGGACACTACCCTGAGGAACTCCTGCAGTGATGTCCTGGAGCTGAGATGATTGATCTCCAACAACCACAATCATCTTCCTTTGCACTAGGTATGACTCCAACCAGCAGAGAGTTTTCCCCCTGATTCCTAATGACTTCAGTTTTGCTAGGGCTCCTTGTTGTCATATTCAGTCAAATGCTGCCTTGATGTCAAGGGCAGTCACTCTCACCTCGCCTCTGGAGTTCAGCTCTTTTGTCCATGTTTGGACCAAGGCTGTAATGAGGTCAGGAGCTGAGTGGCCCTGGCGGAACACAAACTGAGCGTCAGTGAACAGGATATTGCTGAGCAAGTGCCGCTTGATAGCACTGTTGATGACACCTTCCATCACTTTACTGATGATTGAGAGTAGACTGATGGGGCGGTAATTGGCCAGGTGGGATTTGTCCAGCATTTTGTGTACAGGATATACCTGGGCAATTTTTCACATTGCAGGGTAGATGCCAGTGTTGTAGCTGTACTGGAACAGCTTGGCTCGGGGTGCGGCAAATTCACAAGCACAAGTCTTCAGTACTATTGCCGGAATGTTGTCAGGGCCCATAGCCTTTGCAGTATCCAGTGCTTTCAGTCATTTCTTGATATCATGTGGAGTGAATCGAATTGGCTGAAGTCTGAGATCTGTGATGCTGGGGAGTTCGGGAGAAGGCCGTGATGGATCATCCACTCGGCACTTCTGGCTGAAGATGGATGCAAATGCCTCAGCTTTCTCTTTTGCAATGCCAACAGAAGTTTGGATTTTACGGCATGGCGCATAGGAACATAAGAAATAGGAGCAGGAGTAGGCCTTACAGCCCCTTGAGCCTGCTCCACCATTCAATAAGATCATGGTTGATCTTCGACATCAACTCCACTTTCCCGCCCTATCCCCATATCCCTCGACTCCCTTAGTATCCAAAAGTCTCTCAACTTCTGTCCTGAATATACTCAACAACTGAGCATCCACAGCTCTCTGGGGTAGAGAATTCCAAAGACTCACAACTGAAGTGGGACTAGCAGGGCAATATTAATAGATCATTTAGCATTCGGATATGTTAACAGCCTTGGATGTAAGGTGGAAGCACTGTAGTTGTGGGGAACTAGTGCATGATGGGATGCGTGGCAATGGTTATGGAAAGCTGTACAACTCAGAAGTCTAATTGCCTTTACATCTGTGTAAACATGTTGTCCTTGAGATAAGACTGCAACTGCAGGAGGCACAGGATACCATAGACTGCGAAATACCAAGCCTCAAGAATGGGGAGGAGACAACAGGGGGGATGATTAATGAGACAATTCCTTTCCTTTGGCCTCCTTGTCTCGAGAGACAATGGGTAAGCGCCTGGAGGTGGTCAGTGGTTTGTGGAGCAGCGCCTGGAGTGGCTATAAAGGCCAATTCTAGAATGACAGACTCTTCCACAGGTGCTGCAGATAAAATTGGTTGTCGGGGCTGTTACACAGTTGGCTCTCTCCTTGCGCTTCCGTCTTGAGACAATACACTTCAGTTTATTGATCAAGCTACAGCTTTGGAATGTGTCGGTGGGGGATGGGGGTGTGGGGGGGGGGAGGTGGGGGGTGGTGGCAGTGGTAGTGTGGACAATGGTTAATGGTTATTGTATTCTATAAATTTGTACTACAGACTCTGTTTCATTGAGAAGCCTCTTCACCTGACACTTTTCCCTTACGCCGGTGTTTGATTAAACCTTTATTTACTTTAATCCCGTGGACTCGAGACAAGTTATTTTCTCCACAACACAAGCCTCTGAGTGAAGACATTTCTCCTCACCTCAATCCTAAATGACTGACCGCTTGTCCTGAGACTATGACCTCTAGTTCTGGACTCTCCAGCCAGGGGAAACAGCCTCTCAGCATCTACTCTCTCAAACCCTTCAAGAATGTTCTATGTTTCACTGAGATCACCTCTCATTCTACTAAATTCCAGAGAATCGCGGCTGATTCTACTCATTCTAAATGAGCATTTTTTGTGCACAAATTCTTCAATTTCTATATTCTCCTCCTCCTGTAGTGTATCATAACAGCAACAAGAACAACTTATATTTATATAGCGTCTTTGATGTAACAAAACACCCCAAGATGCTTCACAGGAGCGCTATAAAACAATATTTGACACTGAGCCACATAAGCAGTTTTTAAAGTCAAAAGCTTGCTCAAACAGGTGGGTTTGAAGGAATGCCTTAAAGGAAGAAAGCAAAGTAGAGAAGAGGAGAGGTGTAGGGAGGGGAATTCCAGAGCTTGGGGTCTTGGCAACTGAAAGCACAGCCACCAATGGCGGAGCAATTAAAATTGGGGATGCTCAAGAGGCCAGAATTAGATGAGTACAGATAGCTGGGAGGTTGTGGGGCTGGAGGAGATTACAGAGATAGGGAGGGGCCATGGAGCAATTTGAAAACAAGGATGAGGATTTTTCAATTAAGATGTTGCTTGACTGGGAGCCAATGTAGGTCAGCGAGCACAGGGGTGATGGAGAACGGGTACAAGTTAGGAAACGGGCAGCAGGGTTTTGGCATTTCAAGGTGAGAGAGGGTAGAATGTGGGAGAGCAGCCAGGAGTGCATTGAAATAGTCAAATCTAGAGGTAAAAAAGGCTTGGATGAGGGTTTCAGCAGCAGATGAGCTGAGAGGGGGTGAAGTCGGGCGATGTTATGGAGGTGGAATTAGGCAGTCCTACTGATGGCATGAATACGAGGTCAGTAGCTCATCTCGGGGTCAAATATGACACCAAAGTTGCAAACAGACTGGTTTAGCATGTAGATGAGAAATAGGGGAGGACCAAAGATAGATGATTGGGGGATAGCAGAGGTGCAGGAACAGGAAGAGAACTCTGGATATGATAAGGTAGATAAGAATGGAACCCAGCAAGAGCAGTCCCACCTAACTGGACAACAGAGGAGAGGCATTGGAGGATGATGGTGTGGTTAACCATGTCAAAGATTGCCGACAGGTTGAGAAGGACAAGGTGAGGTAGATTACCTTTGTTACAGTCACATGGGATGTCCTTTATGATTTTGATAAGAGCCGTTTCGTTTCTGTGGCAGGGGTGGAAACCTGATTGGAGGGTATTCAGACATGGAGTTTCAGGAAAGATGGGCACATTATTTAACATAAATAAAAACAAAGTGCTGGAAATACTCAGCAGGTCTGGCAGCATCTGTGGAGAGAGAAGCAGAGTTAACGTTTCAGGTCAGTGACCCTCCATCAGAACTGCAACAACTCTGATGAAGAGTCACTGACCTGAAACGTTTTAGATTAGATTAGAGATACAGCACTGAAACAGGCCCTTCGGCCCACCGAGTCTGTGCCGACCAGCAACCACCCATTTATACTAATCCTACACTAATCCCATATTCCTACCAAACATCCCCATCTGTCCCTATATTTCCCTACCACCTACCTATACTAGTGACAATTTATAATGGCCAATTTACCTACCAACCTGCAAGTCTTTTGGCTTGTGGGAGGAAACCGGAGCACCCGGAGAAAACCCACGCAGACACAGGGAGAACTTGCAAACTCCACACAGGCAGTGCCCAGAATCGAACCCGGGTCCCTGGAGCTGTGAGGCTGCAGTGCTAACCACTGCGCCACTGTGCCGCCCACTGACCTGAAACGTTAACTCTGCTTCTCTCTCCACAGATGCTGCCAGACCTGCTGAGTATTTCCAGCATCTGCAGTATTTTGCTTTTCCATTATTTAACATTTAGGTGTGCAATAGAAGTATTGTGATGTATTACACAGGGGCACTGTGCATTATCATGTGCTTGATTCTATTTTCCAGACTTTCGCACCTGTCTTTGTACACTATGTATGGCCAGCAATGTGCAAAGTGGACATCCGACAATTGTTGGCGTCTGTAGGTTATTATCAGGAGCAGGAGATGGAGGTTTATTGCTACAGGGGCTCTGACGAATCTCAGCACTTGAAAAAGTTGGCTTTCGAGTTCCTTCTTGCCCAGCTGGAATGTGAACGGTTGGCGGAGATGGATTCACATGGTCAAACACTGGGTTGCAATCAGCTAGAGATGATGAAGGAAATAAGAAGTATTGAAGGTACAATGGACTGCCTCAGAGTCCTCGAAGAAAAAAAAAACGAGCAACTTGTTTTAAAACCGATAAAAATGAATTGGAACAGATCACGTCTGGAACAGAATTGCGAACCTAACTTGAGAAACCAAATTAAAGAAAAGGCACTCACTTCAGGAAAATTTTATAAACACGACACTTTCTTTTTGTCCAACTCAATGAGCCCTGTGATGGAAGAAGGGCGTCCTCTGATACACTCGTACCTTACAGCATCGGTTTTCCCTGCTGATGCTGCCTCTGAGTTCCATTTTGGACCAAGCAATGACAGTTGGCGAAAAGTGACTCCCTCAGAGCCAAAATCAGTGGGCAATGATGCATTAGTGCAAGTAAAAGTGAAAGAAGGTAATCTCCCTGCTCATCAGTTTTATGTTGAAGGGAATGGCTTGGCTGAAAATTTTCTCCCTTGTAAATGCCAAATTTGTAGAGCATCTCGTGGCTCATTAGTTTGCGTAAGGTGTGGTTTAGCAGCTTGCACTCCCTGCTCCGCACATCCTGTCATCAGTGTACCATATCATTGTGAACATGAGTTTCACTCCTTCAGTCAAATATTTTGAATGGACACTTGTTAACTAAAGAAATAAATACAGTGAGTACAAGTAATGAAGGGTATACTTTTTTTGATTCCTTCATGGGATCTGGACGTTGATGGCAAGGCCTGCATTTGTTGCCCGTCCCTAAATGTCCTTGAGAAGGTTGTGGTGAGCCGCCTTCTTGAACTGCTGCAGTCCCCTGAGAGGGTCCTATTGAGGAGGTGCGATACAGGTTTACTAGATTGATCGAACTGTCCAATGAGCTCTGTAAATAGGGGCATAGTGTACAAGAACAATGGCAATATGATAAACCTGTATAAAACACTGTTTCAGTCTCACTGGAGTATTGTGTCCAGCTCTGGGCACCACACTTTAGAAAGGATGTGAAGAGAGGGTGCAGAGAAGATTCACGAGAATAATTCCAGGGATGAGGGACTTCAGTAATATGGATAGATTGAAGAAGCTGGGGTTATTCTCCTTGGAGAAGAGATGATTAAGAGGACATGTGATAGAGGTGTTCAAAATCATGAGGGGTTTGGACATAGTAGATAAAGAGAAACCAGAGGACACAAATTTAAGGTGATTGGCAAAAGAAGCAACAGCGACATGAGGAAAAACTTTTTTACGCAGCGAGTAGTTCGGATCTGGAATGCACTGCCTGAGAGTGTGGTGGTGGCAGATTCAATCATGGCTTTCAAAAGTAACTGGAAGAGAAAAGATTTTCAGGGCGACGAGGAAAAGGCGGGGGAGTGGGACTAGGTGAGTTGCTCTTGCAGAGAGCCAGCACAGATATGATGGGCCGAATGGCCTCTTCTGGGATGTAATCATTCTCTGATTCTATAAGGAGAAATTGAGTAGAATGGGCTGATATTCCCAGGAGTTTAGAAAAATTAAAGGTGATCTCATTGAAACATATATAATTCTTAAAGGATTTGACATGGTAGAAGACGAGAGGACGTTTCCTCTGGCTGGAAAGACTAAAATAAGGGGTCAGCCATTTAGGACTGAGATGAAGAGAAGTTTATCCACCAAAGGGTTGTGAATCTTTGGAACTCTTTACCCCAGAGAGCTGTGGATGCCCAGTCATTGAGTATGTCCAAGACTGAGGTCGATAGAATTTTCGGTATGAAAGGAATTGAGGGGTAAGGAGATCGTGCGGGAAGGTGTAGCTGAGGTAGAAGATCAGCCATGATCTTATTGAATGGTGGAGCAGACTCAAAGGGCCAAATGGCCTACTCCTGCCCTTATTTCTTATCTAATGATGCAATCTAAAGACATATTGTACTTGGAGGTATGTAAAAAGGCTTTTGAAATGATCTATTTTTAAAAGGTGCGAAAATATTAAGTTTCCCCTTCCCAGAATGTGTGACTGTGATCTTAGGGTCCCAAGCTCAACCCTTTGTCAGATGAGACAAGACAACTGGGTTCAATGTCTCTGTCACAGGAAACAATTTCTCCACCTGATTGCTCCATGGTGACCCCTGCTGGAAGATGTGTGTAACTGACTGCCATGGTTTATAGAGTCGTACAGCATAGAAACAGGCCCTTTGGCCTACCGCGTCCATGCCGACCATAATGCCTATCTATACTAATCCCACCTGTCTGCATTAATTCCATATCCCTCTATGGCAGCAACTTCACTCACCATCAAATAAGCTCCTGCAGGAGGAATTTCCTTTAGAGTTTTCTTGATGAACAGAACCCGGGGGGAAGGTTTTCTGAAACTGGGCGGGTGAGGATTTTCTTCATCAAGAATTGGGGAGAAAACTGGCGGAGGGGAAACCAGGGAACGGGGTTCCAGGGGAGGGGGGAGACTAGGAAAACAGGGACTTTGGGAAAGGGGAAGACTGGAGAACAGGGGCTCAGGAAGAGAGAGAGACTGGGGATTGGAGTTTACCACAGAGCTGGGAGTGCAATTAGCACTGAGAGAGGAGCAACCAGTAATGGGCCAAGTGAAACCTGGGGACCCTACTGTAGGTAAAGTGGGAAAGATTGTTTCCACTGCTGGACGAATGGGAAACTAGGGAACAGAAATTAAGGAATCACACTGGAACAAACAACAGGGGAAAGGAGGAAAGTTCTTGAACTCAGGGATATTAGACCATGTAATACTTCACTACATGTAGCTATTGATAGAGAACAAAACTGTGCAGGCAGCACAGTGGCGCAGTGGTTAGCACTACAGCCTCACAGCTCCAGCGACCCGGGTTCAATTCTGGGTACTGCCTGTGCGGAGTTTGCAAGTTCTCCCTGTGTCTGCGTGGGTTTCCTCCGGGTGCTCTGGTTTCCTCCCACAGCCAAAAGACTTGCAGGTTGATAGGTAAATTGGCCATTATAAATTGCCCCTAGTATAGGTAGGTGGTAGGGAATATAGGGACGGATATGGTAGGAATATGGGATTAGTGTAGGATTAGTATAAATGGGTGGTTAATGGTCGCACAGACTTGGTGGGCCGAAGGGCCTGTTTCAGTGCTGTATCTTGAAAAAAAATAACAACTTATATTTATGTAGCACCTTTAACATAATAAAACATCCCAAGACACTTCACAGGAGCATTATAAAACAAAATATGGCACTAAGCCTCATAGGGAGATATTAGGTCAGGTGACCAAAAGCTTGGTCAAAGAAGGAGATTTTAAGGAGTGCCTTAAAGGAGGAAAGCGAGGTAGTGAGGCGGAGAGGTTTGTGGAGGGAATTTCAGAGCTTAGGACCAAGGCCACTGAAGGCGCGGCCAATAATTTTGGAGCAATTAAAATTGAGGATGCTCAAGATGCCAAAACTACAGCAGCACAGATATCTCGGAGGGTTGTAGGACTGGAGGAGATTACAGAGATAGGGAGGGGTGAGGCCATGGAGTGATTTGAAAACAAGAATGAGAATTTTAAAATCCAGGCATTGCCAGGCTGAGAGCCAGTGTAGGTCAGTGAGCATAGAGGTGATGGGTGAATGGGACTTGGTGTGAGTACGGACATGGGCAGCAGAGTTTTGGATGACCTCAAGTTTGCATAGGATCGAGTGTGGGAGACCAGCCAGGAGTGCATTGGAATAGTCAAGTTTAGTGGTAACAAGGGCATGAACAAAGAACAAAGAAGAACAAAGAAAATTACAGCACAGGAACAGGCCCTTTGGCCCTCCAAGCCGATCCAGATCCTCTACCTAAACATGTCGCCTATTTTCTAAGGGTCTGTATCTCTCTGCTTCCTGCCCATTCATGTATCTGTCTAGATACATCTTAAAAGACGCTATCGTGTTCGCATCTACCACCTCCGCTGGCAACGCAAATACATGGGAACACCACCACCTGCAAGTTCCTCTCCAAGTCACACACCATCCTGACTTCGAACTATATCGCCGTTCCTTCACTGTCGCTGGGTCAAAATCCTGGAACTCCCTTCCTAACAGCACTGTGGGTGTACCTACACCAAATGGACTGCAGCGGTTCAAGAAGGCAGCTCACCACCACCTTCTCAAGGGCAATTGGGGATGGGCAATAAATGCTGGCCTAGCCAGCGATGCCCACATCCCATGAATGAATTTTTTAAAAACCCTCACAAGGACCCTCACATCCTTCCTAAAGTGTGGCGACCAGAGCTGGATATGATACTCTAGTTGTGGCCGAAGCAGAGCTTTATAAATGTTCAGCATAACTTCCCTGATTTTGTACTCAATGCCTCTGTTTATGAAGCCCGAGATCCCAGATGCTTTGCTGATGGCTCTCCCAATATGTCCTGCCACCTTCAAAGATTGATGCTCACTGATGCTCAGTTTGGGTTCCGCCAGGGCCACTCAGCTCCAAACCTCATTACAGCTTTGGTCCAAAAGAGCTGAATACCAGAGGTGACTGCCCTTGACATCAAGGCAGCAGTTGACCGAATATAGCAAAACTGGATTCAGTGGGAATCAGGGGGAAACCTCTTCACTGGTTGGAATCATACCTAGCACAAAGGAATATGGTTGTGGTTGTTGGAGGTCAATTATCTCAGTCCCAGGGCATCACTGCAGGAGATCCTCAGGGTTGTGTGCTAGGCCCAACCATCTTCAGCTGCTTCATCAATGACCTTCCCTCCATCATAAGGTCAGAAGTGGGGATGTTTGCTGATAATTACACAATTTTCATCAATTTTGCGACTCCTCAGATACTGAAGCAGCCCATGTCCGTATGTAGCAAGACCTGGACAATATCCAGGCTTGGGTTGATAAGTGGCAAGTAACATTCGTGCCAGTACAAATGACACGAGGCCTACACCTATCTTGGACCGGTGTGGCAGCAGTCGGCAGGCGGACCTGGGAAGAGGAGGATCCAGAGCGGGACCTGTATAAGAAAGAGCGGGGCTCGGTGCCCACACCTACCTGAAGACCGGAGCGGTGGCAGCAGGTTCTCTCTCTGTCTCTGTCTCCACACGCTGAGTTTCAAAGGAGGAAAAAAAAGACTTTGTGACATCATGGGAAATCTGTAAGCTGATTGGTTGGGTAAGTAACAGCTGTTAGCGCCTGTAAATAGCTTAAAAAATCAGGGGAAAGAATGTTCATGTTTAAAAAAACCTCAAAACCTACCTTTTCAGTGATAGGGTTAGTATTATTAAAATGTGTTTTTTTAATTAGTGTAATTTATTAATAATTACTAGTAATTATTAATACATTTTTTTAATATATTAAGTAGTGGTTTTTAGGGAACCAAGGTCCATAATGTAAAAAATCTCAAATTTGTGTGTAATTTAAGGGAGTAAATAAAGGGTAAGTCATGGCAGGGCAGCTCGGCATTGTGGAGTGCTCCTCCTGTGCAATGTGGAAAGTCAGGGACACTTCTAGTGTCCAGGCCGAACACATGTGCAGCAAGTGTCTCCAGCAGCAGCTTCTCGAAATCCACAGTTCGGATCTGGAGCGGCAGCTGGAGACACTGTGGAGCACCCGCGAGGTTGAGATCATTGTGGACAGCACGTACAGGAAGGTGGTCACACCCCAGGTAAAGACTGCTCAGGCAGAAAGTGAATGGGTGACCACCAGGCAGAGTAGAAGAACTAGGCAGGTAGTGCAGGAGTCCCCTGGGTCCATCTCCCTCTCTAACAGATATTCCGTATTGAGTACTGTTGGGGGAGATAGCTTCTCAGGGAAATGCATCAAGAGCCAAGTCTGTGGCACCACGGGTGACTCAGCTGCACAGGATGGGAGGAAAAAGAGTGGGAGAGCTATAGTGATAGGCGATTCTATCGTAAGGGGTACAGTAGGCATTTCTGTGGCCACAAACATGACTCCTGGATGGTATGTTGCCTCCCTGGTGCTCGGATCAAGGATGTCACGGAGCAGCCGCAGGACATTATGAAGGGGAAGGTTGAACAGTTGGAGGTCATGGTTCACATTCATACCAACGACATAGGTAGAAAGAGGGATGAGGTTCTGCAACAAGAATTTAGGGAGCTCGGTAGCAGATTAAAAAGCAGGGCCTCAATGGTTGTAATCTCTGGATTACTCCCGGTGCCACCTGCTAGTGAATATAGGAATAGGAGGATAGAGCAGATGAATGCGTGGCTGAAGACATGGTGCAGGAGGGAGGGCTTTAGTTTCCTGGATCACTGGGTCAGTTTCTGGTAAAGGTGGGACGTGTACAATTTGGAAGGGTTGCACCTGAACCGGAATGGGACCACCATCCTTGCTGGGAGGTTTGCTAGTGCTGTTGTGGGGGGTGGTTTAAATTAATTTGGCAGGGGGATGGGATACAGAGCGGAGGTACAGTAGGGGGTGATGCGCAGTCAAATATAGAAGAGAAACTGAGTCAGTCTGGAAGGCAGAGCAAATATAGACCTGTTAAGGCACAAGTGAATAATGCAAGGCTGGATTGCATCTTTTTTAACGCAAGGAGTCTTACAAGTAAGGCAGATGAATTGAGGGAACAAAAACAAGAAATGCTGGAATCACTCAGCAGGTCTGGCAGCATCTGTGGAAAGAGAAGCAGAGTTAACGTTTCGGGTCAGTGACCCTTCTTCGGAACTGACCCGAAACGTTAACTCTGCTTCTCTTTCCACAGATGCTGCCAGACCTGCTGAGTGATTCCAGCATTTCTTGTTTTTGTTTCAGATTTCCAGCATCCGCAGTATTTTGCTTTTATTTTAGATGAATTGAGGGTGTTGATTAACACATGGGATTATGATATTACTGCTATCACAGAGACACAGTTGAGGGAAGGGCAGGATTGGCAGATCAATATTCCAGGATATAGAATCTTCAGGCGTGACGGGGGGAAGGGGGGGTTTGTAAAAGAGGAGGTGGCATTGCACTGTTGATCAAGAAGTCAATTACTGCAGTATGAAGGGATGATATCTTAGAAGGTTCCTCAAATGAGGCTATACGGGTAGAACGTAAAAACAAAAAGGGGGCAATCACTTGGCTGGGAGTGTACTACAGGCCTCCAAATATCAGGGAGCGATAGAGGAGCAGAGAGGGGTAAAAATAATTGGGTAATAATAGTAGGGGATTTCAACTTCCCCTATATCATCTGGGATAGTCTTAGTTCAAAAGGCTTAAAGGGGGCGGAATTCTTAAAGTGCATACAGGAGAGCTTTTTGAGCCAGCGTGTAGAAAGTCCGACAAGAGAAGGGGCGGTGCTGGACCTAATCCTAGGGAATGAAGCCAGACAAGTGGTAGAAGTGTCAATGGGGGAGCATTTTGGGGATAGTAACCATAACTCTGTAAGGGTTAAGGTAGTTATGGAAAAGGACAAAGATGGACCGGAAATAAAGGTACTGAATTGGGGGAAGGCCGATTTCCATATGATAAAACAGGATCTGGCCAAAGTGGACTGGAAGCAGCTACATGTAGGAAAGTCTTCATCAGACCAATGGGAGTCATTCAAAAAGGAAATAGTGAGAGTTCAGAGCCAACATGGTACTGTAAAGGTGAAGGGTAGGACCAACAAGTCCAGGGAACCCTGGATGTCAAGGGATATTGAGGATTGGATCAGGAAAAAAAGGAGGCTTACGGCAGATTCAGAGCGCTGAAAACAGCGGAGGCCCTAGAGGAGTATAGAAAGTGTAGGGGGTTACTTAATGAAGTAATTAGGAGAGCGAAGAAGGGGCATGATAAAACACTGGTGGGCAAGATAAAGGAAAATCCCAAGGCATTTTATAAGTATAATAAGGGCAAGAGGATAAGCAGGGAAAGAGTTGGGCCCATTAGAGACCAAAGTGGCAATTTGTGTGTGGAGCCGGAGGACATAGGTGAGGTTTTAAATGATTACTTTTCATCTGTGTTCACTATGGAGAAGGATGATGTAGGTGTGGAGATCAGGGAGGGGGATTGTGATATACTCGAACAAATTAGCATCGAAAGGAAGCAGGTAATAGCAGTTTTAGTTGGGCTTAAAAGTGGATAAATCCCCAGGCCCAGATGAGATGTATCTCAGGCTTTTATGTGAGGCAAGGGAGGAGATAGCAGGGGCTCTGACACAAATTTTCAAATCCTCTCTGGCCACAGGAGAGGTACAAGAGGACTGGAGGACAGCGAATGTGGTACCATTATTCAAGAAGGGTAGGAGAGATAAACCAGGTAATTACAGGCTGGTGAGTCTAACATCAGTGGTTGGGAAACTGTTGGAAAAAATTCTGAGGGACAGGATTAATCTCCACTTGGAGAGGCAGGGATTAATCAAGGATAGTCAGCATAGCTTTGTCAGGGGGAGATCATGTCTAACAAACTTGATTGAGTTTTTTGAGGAAGTGTAGACTATTCCATCACACTCCCAACTTGTGCCTTGTAAGTGTTGAGCGTGTTCTCAGGCGTCAGGAGGTGACTTCCCAGCCTCTGACCTGCTCATGTAGCCATAATATTTAAATGGCTGGTCCAGTTCAGTTTCTGGTCAATGGTAACCCCCAGAATGTTCATAATGGGGGATCAGCGATGGTAATGCCTTTGAACGTCAAGGAGAGATGGCTAGATTCTCTCTTGTTGGAGATGGTCATTACCTGGCACTTGTGTGGCGTGAATGTTACTTGCCACTTATCAGCCCAAGCCTGAATGTTGTCCAGGTCTTGCTACATGCGGGCACAGAACTGCTTCAGTATCTGAGGAGTTATGAATGGTACTGAACAATGTGCAATCATCAGCGAATATCACCACTTCTGACCTTATGTTGGAGGGAAGATCATTGATGAAGCAGCTGAAGATCGTTAGGTCTAGGACACTACCCTGAAGAACTCCTGCATCCATATCCAAGGGCTGAAATGCCATAGCATACGGACCAAGTGCTGGAAAATGGGATTAGAATAGGTAGGTGCTTGATGACTGGCACAGACATGATGGGCCGAAGGGCCTGTTTCTGTGCTGTATGACTCTATGACTATGCAGTAGTCAGCATAGACTCCATTTCAGAAATCTCGCCTTCTTTCCTTCTGTCCGAAGAAGACCCCAGGTTTCTCTCCTGAGCACCTGTTTATATAATTTATTTCTGGTGGCTGATGAGTGTACCATGTCAATCATATTCGAGGTAATCCCTCCCATTTCCGTCTGGAGCTCATGGAGTCATCTCGTGGCTCATCGTTTGCTCGGACATTCTGTTTAACCTTTCCTCATGAGATCCCAGCCGTTCAGCTTTAGGAATGTCTTGTTTCAGAACCTGTGCTCGAAACATGTCCTTGGCAGAGATAACAGGCCAATGCTGTCCGAACTGCCTGCCATAGGATCTTTCTTAACAGAGAGAGAGGCAATCACACTACTATGTCTATTAATTCCATAAGAATTCCATATTATGCTGAATGGCATCATTTATTATCGGTCCCATTTCTTACAGTATCTAAGGAGGATTGGAAGATTTGTGACCAGTACCTCCGCAATTTACACACTTACATCCCTCAGTATCCTTGGATGCATCTAATCTGGTCACGGTATCTTATCAACTTTACATACAGCCAGGCTATCTAATAGCTCCTCTTTATCAATTTGTAGCCCATCAGCTACCTCTTCTTTTACTCTGACTTTGGCAACATCTTCTTCCCTGATAAAGATGGATGCAAAGTACTCATTCAGTACCTCAGCCATGTCCTCTGCCTCAATGCGTAAAGCTCCGTTTGGTCTCTAATTGGCCCTACCCTTCCTTTTACCACCCTTTTACTATTTATATGCCGAAAGAAGACTTTGGGATTTCCTTTTACGTTGGCTGCCAAACTCTTCTCATACTCTGTCTTTGCTTCTCTTTTTTTCCCTTCGCTTCTTAACTTTCTATATTCAGTCTGGTTCTCACTTGTATTATCCACCTGATATTCGTCATACTTAGCATTTTCTGCTTCATCTTACTCTCTATCTCTATTGTCACCCAGCGAGCTCTGGCTTTGTTTATCCGATCTTTCCTCCTCATAAGAATGTAATTCGACCTATCTTCTCTTTAAAAGTAGCCCGTTGTTCTGTTGCAATTTTGTCTGCCAATCTTTGATTCCAATTTACGTGGGCCCGATCCATTCTCACCCCACTGAAATTGGCCTTCCCCCAAATAATTATTTTTACTCTGGATTGCTCTTGTCCGTTTCCATAGCTAACCTAAACCTTATGATGCTATGATCACCATCCCCCAAAAGTTCCCCTGCTGACACTTGATCCACCTCATTCTCCGGAACCAGATCCAGCAATGTCTCCTTCCCCATCAGACTGGAACCATACTGATGCAGAAAATCTTCCTGACGCACTTCAGAAACTCTTCCCTCACTCGGCCGTTTATACTAATATTAACCTCGTCTGTCACAGGATAATTAAAGACCACTTCTGTAATAATGTCAGTTTTTGTCTGTCTAGACTGTTTTGATTGGTCAATTTAAGGGCCATCTCTATGGGTGGTATTTGCTGGGTGACGCCTGGCGCATGGGAAGGCACGTGAGGCATGTGCAGAGGACTGGAGTGTGTGACACATGTGCGACTGCCAACGTTTGGTGGTGGCGCAGTGGTGGCGGTGGCAGTGATTGGTGGAGAACAAAAACAGCCAAAGGTAAGGGCAGGAGAGATTGTTTCTGTGAGGGATGGGATCATGGCATCATAGAATTATAGAAATTTATAGCACAGAAGGAGGCCATTCGGCCCATCATATCTGCCTAATTCAACCTAATCCCACTTACCAGCCCTTGGTCCGTAACCTTGTGGTTACGGCACTTCAAGTTCATATCCAAGTACTTTTTCAACGTGATGAGAGTTTCTGCCTCTACCAGCCTTTTCAGGCAGTGAGTTCCAGATCCCCATCACCGTCTGGGTGAAAACATTTCCCTTGAATCCCCTCTAAACCTCCTACCTCTTCCCCTCAACTAGGCTCCCTGGTTATTGACCACTTAACCAAGGGGATTAGGCTCTTCTTATCCACGCTCTCTAGACACCTCATAATTTTATTTATGGGGTAGGCGGTGGCGTAGTGGTATTATCACTGGACTAGTAACCCAGAGACCCAGGGTATTACTCTGGGGACATGGGATTGAATCCCACCACAGCAGAAGGTGGAATTTGAATTTAATTAATAAATCTGGAATTAAAAGCTAGTCTAATGATGGCCATGAAATCATTGTCGATTGTTGCAAAAACCCATCTGGTTCACTAATGTCCTTTAGGGAAGGAAATCTGCTGTCCTTACCTGGTCTGGCCTACATGTGACTCCAGACCCACAGCAATGTGGTTAACTCTTACATGCCCTCTGAAATGGCCTAGCAAGCCACTCAGCTGTACCTAACCGCTACAAAGTCAATAAAAAGGAATGAAACCGGATGGACCACCCGGCATCGACCTAGGCACCGGAAACGACAACGGCAAACCCAGCCCTGTCGACCCTGCAAAGTCCTCCTTACTAACATCTAGGGGCTTGTGCCAAAGTTAGGAGAGCTGTCCCACAGACTAGTCAAGCAACAGCCCGACATAGTCATACTCACGGAATCATACCTTACAGACAATGTCCCAGACACTGCAATCACTATCCCTGGGTACATCCTGTCCCACCGGCTGGACAGACCCAACAGAGGTAGTGGCACAGTGGTATACAGTAGGGAGGGAGTTGCCCTGGGAGTCCTCAACATCGACTCCGGACCCCATGAAGTCTTATGGCATCAGGTCAAACATGGGCAAGGTAACCTACTACTGATTACCGCCTACTGCCCTCCCTCAGCTGATGAGTCAGGACTCCACCATGTTGAACACCACTTGGAGGAAGCACTGAGGGTGGCAAGGGCACAAAATGTACTCTGGATGGGGGACTTCAATGTCCATCACCAACAGTGGCTCAGTAGCACCACTACTGACCGAGCTGGCCGAGTACTAAAGGACATAGCTGCTAGATTGGGTCTGCGGCAGGTGGTGGGGGAACCAACACGAGGGAAAAACATACTTGACCTCGTCCTCGCCAATCTGCCTGCTGCAGATGCTTCTGTCCATGACTGTATTGGTAGGAGTGACCACCGCACAGTCCTAGTGGAGACGAAGTCCCGCCTTCACATTGAGGATACCGTCCATCGTGTTGTGTGGCACTATCACCGTGCTAAATGGGATAGATTTCGAACAGATCTAGCAATGCAGAACTGGGCATCCACGAGGCGCTGTGGGCCATCAGCAGCAGCAGAACTGTACTCAACCACAATCTGTAACCTCATGGCCCAGCATATCCCCCACTCTACCATTACCATCAAGCCAGGAGACCAACCCTAGTTCAATGAAGAGTGCAGGAGGGCATGCCAACAGCAGCACCAGGCATACCTCAAAATGAGGTGTCAACCTGGTGAAGCTACAACACAGGACTATCTGCGTGCCAAACTGCGTAAGCAGCATGCGATAGACAGAGCTAAGCGATCCCATAACCAACGGATCAGATCTACGGTGGAGTTCCGAAGAAGGGTCACTGACCCGAAACGTTAACTCTGCTTCTCTTTCCACAGATGCTGCCAGACCTGCTGAGTGAATCCAGCATTTCTTGTTTTTGGATCAGATCTAAGCTCTGCAGTCCTGCCACATCCAGCCGTGAATGGTGGTGGACAATTAAACAACTAACTGGAGGTGGTGGCTCCACAAATATCCCCATCCTCAAAGATGGGGGAGCCCAGCACATCAGTGTGAAAGATAAGGCAGAAGCTTTTGCAACAATCTTCAGCCAGAAGTGCCGAGTTGATGTCCTCCTCCTGAAGTCCCCAGCATCACAGATGCCAGACTTCAGCCAATTCGATTCACTCCGCGTGATATCAAGAAACGAATGAAGGCACTGGATACTGCAAAAGCTATGGGTCCTGACAATATTCCGGCAATTGTACTGAAGACCTGTGCTCTAGAACTTGCTGCACCCCTAGCCAAGCTATTCCAATACAGCTACAACACTGGCACCCACCCTGCAATGTGGAAAATTGCCCAGGTATGTCCTGTACACAAAAAGCAGGACATACCAACCCGGCCAATTACCGCCCCATCAGTCTACTCTCTATCATCAGTAAAGTGATGGAAGGTGTCATCAATAGTGCCATCAAGCGGCACTTGCTTAGCAATAACCTGCTCAGTGACGCTCAGTTTGGGTTCTGCCAGGGCCACTCAGCTCATGACCTCATTACAGCCTTCGTTCAAACATGGACAAAAGGGCTGAACTCCAGAGGTGAGGTGAGAGTGACTGTCCTTGACATCAAGGCAGCATTTGACCGAGTATGACATCAAGGAGCCCTAGCAAAACTGAGGTCAATGGGAATCAGGGGGAAAACCCTCCGCTGGCTGGAATCACACCTAGCACAAAGAAAGATGGTTGTGGTTGTTGGAGGTCAATCATCTGAGCTCCACGACATCACTGCAGGAGTTCCTCAGGGTAGTGTCCTAGGCCCAACCATCTTCAGCTGCTTCATCAATGACCTTCCTTCAATCATAAGGTCAGAAGTGGGGATGTTCGCGGATGAATGCACAATGTTCAGCACCATTCGTGACTCCTCAGATACTGAAGCAGTCCGTGTAGAAATGCAGCAAGACCTGGACAATATCCAGGCTTGGGCTGATAAGTGAAAAGTAACATTCGCGCCACACAAGTGCCAGGCAATGACCATCTCCAACAAGAGAGAATCTAACCATCTCCCCTTGACGTTCAACAGCATTACCATTGCTGAATCCCCCACTATCAACATCCTAGGGGCTACCATTGACCAGAAACTGAACTAGAGTAGCCATATAAATACCATGGCTACAAGAGCAGGTCAGAGGCTAGGAATCCTGTGGCAAGTAATCACCTCCTGACTCCCCAAAGCCTGTCCACCATCTACAAGGCACAAGTCAGGAGTGTGATGGAATACTCTCCACTTGCCTGGATGGGTGCAGCTCCAACAACATTCAAGAAGCTCGACACCATCCAGGACAAAGCAGCCCGCTTGATTGGCACCCCATTAACAAACATTCATTCCCTCCACCACCGACGCACAGTGGCAGCAGTGCATCTACAAGATGCACTGCAGCAATGCACCAAGGCTCCTTAAACAGCACCTTCCAAACCCGTGACCTCTACCAACTAGAAGGACAAGGGCAGCAAATACATGGGAACACCACCATCTGCAAGTTCCCCTCCAAGTCACACACCATCCTGACTTGGAACTATATCGCAGTTCCTTCACTGTCGCTGGGTCAAAATCCTGGAACTCCCTTCCTAACAACACTATGGGTGTACCTACCCCAAATGGACTACAGTGGTTCAAGAAAGCAGCTCACCACCAGCTTCTCAAGGGCAATTAGGGATGGGCAATAAACGCTGGCCTGGCCAGTGTCGCCCACATCCCATGAATGATTAAAAAAAATAATTATACATCTCAATTAGGTCTCCTCTCAGTCTTCTCTTTTTCAAAGAAAACAGCCCTAGCACATCCAATCTTTCCTCATAATTAAAATTCTCCAGTCCAGGCAGCATTGTCGTAAATCTCCTCTGTACCTTCTCTAATCTCCTTCCCATAGTGTGGTGAACAGCTGTGGCTGTTCCAACATAAACTCCCAGCTCTTATATTCCATGCCTTGGCAAATAAAGGCAAGTATCCCATATGCCTTCTTGACCATTATCTAACTGTCCAGACACCTTCAGGGATCTGTGGACATGCACTCCAAGGTCCCTCTGATCCTCTACCTTCTCAGTATCCTACAATTTACTGTGCATTCCCTTGCCTTGTTAGCCTTACCCAAATGCATTACCTCGCACTTCTCTGGATTGGCCGTGTAGTCCATTGATATCTCCCTGCAGTCTACAGCTTTCTTCTTCATTATCAATCACACAGCAAATTTTTGTATTGCCTGTAAACTTCTTAATCATATCCCCTACTTTCTGGTCCAAATCACTGGAATATACCTGAAAGAACAAGGGACCTAGTACTGAGTCCTGCAGAACCTCACTGGAAACAGCCTTCCAGTCACAAATTCACAAGTCAACCACTAACCTTTTTTTCCTGCCTCTGAGACAATTTTGGATCCAACTTGCCACTTTGCCTTGCATCCTATGGCTTTTATTTTCGTGACCAATCTGCATGTGGGACCTTGTCAAAACCCTGGCTAAAATGCATATAGACTACATCAAATGCACTACCTGCATCAACTCTCTTTGTTACATCCTCAAAAAGCACTCAAGAAGCTTGGCACCATCCAGGACAAACAGCGCACTTGAAACTGATTCAATAATATCTTTTAAAAGGAAATTGGATAAATAAAAGAATGAACTTACATTTATATGGTGCCCATCATAATCATTCACTGCCTCCAACACCAGTGCACAGTGGCGGCAGTGTGTGGCATCTACAACACAATTGTCCAACATATGCCCTGTGGGCCAGAACCTGCCGAAGGTTTTCATCTTGCCCGCCAATCTGCCCGTAGCTCGGCTTTGATTGACGGCTCCACTGTATATCATGTGGAGGGGGTAGGCAGGACCTGCATCTGATGGGCAGTGGATCCCTGTCTGTGATTGGTCACTCCCTGTGACTGACAGGAGCTGCTCGGACAGGGTTAGCACTGATTGGTGGAATGTGGCGCAGGCGCCCTGGGATCAGCCACCCCTGCTGCTTTCGCGTGGTTCAGTAAACGTTCTGTATCCTGCACACTGGGAAGGTTCCTGCCTCCACTTGCCCCAACTTATTTAAGCACGGTTGTGGGAATGGCTCGTGCGAGGAGTGAGGAGCAGTTATAGGGAACACAGAGCAGGGAGTGGGGAACATGGAATGAGGGAGACACAGAGAGATGGGGGAGAGAGAGACAGAGAGTGGGGGAGAGAGAGAGATGTAGAGGAGGGGAGGGTGAAGGGGCAGAGGGAAGAGACAGAGAGAGAGAGCCCGGGGAGAGTGGGGAGAGAGATCAAGATCTCTCCTGACAGATGGACATTTATCCAGAATACTCCACATTGCTATATCAAGTGTGCAGGCAGAGATTGAGTACTTATGCAAGCAAAAACAATGCCAAGTATCTCACTAAATTTGCAAACAATATAGTGACAAGAAAGTAAGTTAATAAATTAGTCTTCCCATTTAAAACTTCTTCACAAAAATGCACATTTGCTGTGGTTTTATTAATAGTATGATACATTCTGAATGCCTTTATCTTTCTGAAATTGTCTCACCTGCCCCCTATGTAGGACAAAAATTGTAATGTGGCCCCCCCACGTGAAAGGGTTGTAATCCTCATCTACAAGATGCACTGCAGCAACTTGCCAAGGCTCCATTGACAGCACCTTCCAAACCTGTGACCTCTACCAACTAGAAGAATAAGCAGACGCATGGGAATATCACCCCTTGCAAGTCACACACCATCCTGACTTGGAACTATATCACCATTCCTTCACTGTTGTTGGGTCAAAAACTTGGAACTCCCTTCCTAACAGCGCTGTGGGTGTTCCTACCCCATGTGGACTACAGCGGTTCAAGAAGGCTTCTCCATGGCAATTAGGGATGAGCAACAAATGCTGGCTTTGCCAGCGATGCTCACTTCCCAGCAACGAACAAAAAAAAATTGCTGCCTTGATACCAAGGACAGTCACTCTCACCTCAGCTCAGGCATCACATTGGTCTGAATGCCATGTGATCAAACCTCCAGGAATATCTTCAACCAGAGTTGACAACCCTAATGTACACACAGACTTTCACTTGTTTTAATGGGGTTGCAAGGAGCCTCACTCTTTGTACTTATAAATTGAGACAAGTAATTTCCCTCGGCTGACAGCTCCATTTACGATGATTGACAGGTTGATGACTGGCAAAAGAACTAGAGAGGATATGAGGAGATATTTTTTCTGCAGTAAGTTGTTTTGATCTGGAATGCACTGCCTGAAACTGATTCAATGATAACTTTTAAAAGGAAATTGGATAAATAAAAGAATGAACTTACATTTATATGGTGCCTTTCACAATCTCAAGATGTCCCAAAGCGCTTTACAATCAATGAAGCACTTTCAAAGTTTACTCACGGTTGCAATGTTGAAAAACTTAAAGGGGAAAAATTTGCAGGATTCCGGCAAAAGAGCAGGGGAGTGGCACTAATTGGACAATTCTTTCAAAGAGCCAGCACAGGTCTTCTTCTTCTTCTTTGGCCTCCTTATCTCGAGAGACAATGGGTAGCGCCTGGAGGTGGTCAGTGGTGTGTGGAGCAAGCCTGGAGTGGCTATAAAGGCCAATTCTAGAGTGACAGGCTCTTCCACAGGTGCTGCAGAAAAATTTGTTTGTCGGGGCTGTTACACAGTTGGCTCTCCCCTTGCGCTTTTATCTTTTTCCCTGCCAACTGCTAAGTCTCTTTGACTCGCCACACTTTAGCCCCGCCTTTATGGCTGCCCGCCAGCTCTGGCGAACGCTGGCAACTGACTCCCACGACTTGTGATCAATGTCACAGGACTTCATGTCGCGTTTGCAGACGTCTTTAAAGCGGAGACATGGACGGCCGGTGGGTCTGATATCAGTGGTGAGCTCGCTGTACAATGCGTCTTTGGGGATCCTGCTATCTTCCACGCGGCTCACATGGCCAAGACATCTCAAGCGCTGCTGGCTAAGCTGGGGATGTTGGCCACCTCGAGGACTTCTGTGTTGGAGATACGGTCCTGCCACCGGATGCCAAGTATTCTCCGGAGGCAGCGAAGATGGAATGAATTGAGGCGTCGCTCTTGGCTGACATACGTTGTCCAGGCCTCGCTACCTTAGAGCAAGGTACTGAGGACACAGTACGATGGGCTGAATGGCCTCCATCTGCACTGTTTGAGTCTGTGATCTGTTGTGACTAAAAAAAGGAATGCACATTCATTTGATTCTTCAGCTGATGTCACTGGGGCAATGTCAGTGCGTCTCCTTAGATGCTATTTTGACAAGATAAGGCATTGGCAGCTCCATTTAAAATGATTGACCGTTTTGCAGTGATAGCTGGAATCCAGGCTTCTAGCTTTTGAGGCAGTGCGCAGGCGCGCAAGCAGGGGCGGGGCTAGATGACGCGACTGAGGGAGGCGGATGCGACGTGGCCTCACGTCCCGCCGCTGACCGTGATTGACGGGTGCGCAGCGAACGCACGGCACCCGGCTTTTGACGCAGTGCGCAGGCGCGCTACGCGGGGGGGGGGGGGGGCCGGGGCCAAACCGCAGCGTAGCATGACGTGTTGCGTCACTCGGTGCAGCCGTCACGTGATGCGGGCCGGGCGGCAGGAAGGTTGTGTGCAACATGGCGGCGGTGCTCGGTATCGCCTCCTCTTGAGGAGTCGCCTGTTGTCTCATAAATAAGGAGACTGCTTGGCCAGTGTGTTTGAGTCCGCAGGCCAGGGATGGCTCAGTGTGTGCAGAGCGTCCAGGAGTTCATCCAGGACACCTTCGTGCCCATGGTGGCCGTGCTGTGCAGTGAGGCTGCCGAGACCGCGACGCGGAAAAACAACCTGAGCTTCGCCGAGCTGGTCAGGCCTTTCTGTCGCCTGACCTCCGAAGGTGTGTACCGGGTAGGATCGAGGCCGCTAGGCCTGTATGTCCATTTGTTTCCCCTCCCTGTCACTGGAGCCCAGGTTGGGTGGGAGCTCACTTTCCCTTCCAACCTTCCCCCCCCCCCCCCCCCCCCCCCCCGGCCTGTCAGCTGGTTCTGGGCTCCATCACCTCAGTTCTGGGCTCCAAACTTTAATACACTGAACAGCAGACAAGTGACAGAGCTTTGGACTAGTTATCTTTTCTGTGACTAACATATATCACGGAATGGTTGGTCCGAATTGTTTGTTCCTATATTGTACATTGTCTGTAATATATGTAGCCTGACATCTATACTTACAGATGGCTTGAATTCTGCTGACAGTTTGCAACACACATTGAAGCAACCACATTAAAAAAAAATGCAAAATATTCAAATAGATACTGGAAATACTCACCAGGCCTGGCAGCAGCTTTGGAGAGAAAAACAGAATGAACATTTCAGGTTGATGACCTTTCACTAGAACTGGAAAAAAACTTGAGATGTGACAAGTTTAAAGCAGGGAAAGTGGGACTTAAAGTATTTGTATTTTCCTCCTGTATTCATGACACAATATTGAAACCCTGCCAAGCAAGTCGGTTTATAGGCTTTCAAGCTAACGAGAGTAAATTTTGTTCTGCACAAAAGTTCAGTAGGTGGGCATGAAGTTTAAACTCTTGAATCGCAAGCAGTATGGCTCTGAAGTTGGGTCCTGTAACAGGAAATGATGTACATTTTCATCTAATGTTCACCTAATGGACAACTGTATGCAGGACATTTGGAGTTATGTAACAGAGTACTCTATTGATATTTACAAGTGTGTCATTGCTGATGAATTAAGAGAATCAAAACATGGAATGATATTTTATTTTTTGAAATATATTGGCACTTCATTTAAAACTTCTTGCAATAAGGAAGTTATTATTTTCTGCATACTTACTCGTGGTAATTGGCATGTTGCACCATGCAGTATTTTAATTTCTAACAAATGTAATTCATTTGGATTAATAACTGAAAGCTGAGACTGGAATGGAATCCTTGACTTTTATTTTTCTTAAATAAAAGGATAACATTGGTTTATTGCTTTGAGTTCAGTAGGTTTACCAATTGACTAGTGATGCATCTGTTCAATGCATGAAAGTGTCCATGCTGGCATTTAGAGTTTCATGCCCAAGTGTAGCATAGAGCAGATAAATGTGTCCTGGCTTTGAGATTTGTGTTCGTAGTAGAGATAGTAATGTGCATCAGTTGTAGTATACTGGTATTTACAGACGCGTGGAAATACCACCTCCAGTTTCCCCCCCCCCCCCCCCCCCCAGTCTCGCACTGACTATCATTCTTTCTTTGTGGCAAGTGAGTATCGCTGGCATGACCAGTATTTGTTGCCCAACCCTAATAGCCCTTAAGGTGGTGGTGAGTTGCCTTTGATCTGAGTGTCTTGCTAGGCCGTTTCAGAGGACAGTTAAGATTCAGCCGTGTTGCTGTGGGCCTGGAGTTGCATGTAGGCCTGACCGGGTAAGGGCGGCAGACTTCTTTCCCTGAAGAACAGTAGTTAACCAGTTGGGATTTTCTGACAATCCTGTAGTTTAGTGATCATCACAAGTGAGTCTAGCTTTTTATCCCAGATTTATTAATTAATTGAGTTTAAATTCCACCAGCTGCTTTGGTGGGATTTGAGCTCATGTCTCCTTATTCCAGGCTACTGGATTAATAGTCCAGTAATGTTACCACTATGCTACTGCTCCCTATTGCCAAACTTTCATTAATGCTGGGTCAAAATCCTGGAAATCCCTTCTGAACAGCATTGTGAATGCACTGCACCACACGGGTTGCAGCGGTTCAGGAAGGCAGCTCAACACCACTTTCTAAGGACAATTAGGAATGGGCAACAAATGCTGGCTGGCCTTGCTCGTGATGCCCCTGAATGAATTAAAAAAAAAATCCAGGCAGTGCTCAATCTTACTATAAATGGATTTAATGAACGAATGCATAAATCTTGTTATAATTTCCTACTTTTATTACTTTACCTTTATATTCTCTAAATTTCAGCATCCCAATGGCCCAAATTATAGTGGAGTTTAGAGTTTGGTGGGATCCTGCCAAGTAATGACGGAATCATTCAATATAAGCTTCAGAATGATTTCCATCCATACGAACATCCAAATTCGGAGCAGGAGTAGGCCATTCAGCCCCTCGAGCCTGCATCACCATTTCATAAGATCATGGCTGATCTTATTGTGGGCTCAACTGTACTTTTCTGTCCACCTGCTATGACCTTTGACTCCCTTGTCAATCAAGAATCTATCTGACTCAGCCTTTAAAAATATTCAATGACCTTGCCTCCACTGCTGTCTGGGGAAGAAAATTCTACAGACTAACAACCCTAAGAGAAAATTTTTTTCCTTATCTCTGTCTTAAATGGGAGACCCCTAACTAGTTCTGATATAGGGTCACTGACTTGAAACGTTAACTCTGCTTCTCTCTCCACAGATGCTGCCAGACCTGCTGAGTATTTCCAGCATTTCAGATTTCCAGCATCTGAAGTACTTTGCTTTTATAGAAGAAGTTAAAGATTGTATTAGATTGAGAAAAGTGGCTGAGAAGGTTGCCAGACAGTGGTAAGCCTGAGGATTAGGAGCAATTTAGAATTCAACAAAGGATGACCAAGAAGCTGATGAAGAAAGGGAAAAGAGAATATGAATGCAAGCTAGCGTGAAACATAAAGGCGGACTGTAAAAATTTCTTTAGGTATGTGAAAATGGAAAGATTAGCTAGGACAAATGTGGGACCATTACAGGAGAATTTATAGTGGAGAACAGGGAAGTGGGGGAGAAACTGAACTATTGCTTTGTGTCTGTCTTCATGGAGAAAGATACAGAAATTCTCCCAGAAATACTGTGGAACAAAGGGATTTGTGAAAATGAGGAACGGAAAGAAATTAGTATTAATGAAGAGGTAGTACTCGAAAAATTAACTGGATTGAAGATTGATAAATCCCCTGGACCAGATGAGCTCCATCCCAGAGTGTTGAAGGAGGTGGCTATCGAGATAGTGGTTATCTTTCAAAATTCTATAGATTCTGAAATGGTTCCTGCAGACTGGAAAGTAGCAAATGTAACCCCACTATTGAAGAAAGGAGGGAGAGAGAAAATGGGAAACAATAGACCTGTTATTTTGACGTCCATAGTGAGAAAATGTTAGGATCTATTATAAAGGATGTGATAACTAGATACTTAGAAAATAACTGTGATTGGGCAGAGTCAACATGGATTTATTAAAGGGAAATCATGTTTAACAAACATGTTGGAATTTTTTGAGGATGTTATTTGTAGCTTAGATAAAGTAGAACTAGTGGATGTGGTATATTTGGATTTTCAGAAGGCTTTTGATAAGGACCCACACAGGAGGCTAGTAAACATGGGATTGGGGGTAATATATTTGTATGGATGAGAATTGGTTAACAGACAGTTGGAATAAACTGGTCATTCTCAGATGGCAGGTTGTTACTCTTGGGTTACCACAAGGATCAGTGCTGGGGTCCCAGCTGTTCACAATCTATATAAATGATTTGGATGTGGGGCCCAAATGTAATATTTCCAAATTTGCTGATGGCACACAACGAGGTGGGAATGTCCTCACAACTCCAGTGACCCAGGTTCGATTCTGGGTACTGCCTGTATGGAGTTTGCAAGTTCTCCCTGTGACCGTGTGGATTTTTGCCGGGTGCTCCGGTTTCCTCCCACAGCCAAAGGCTTGCAGGTTGATAGGTAAATTGGCCATTATAAATTGACCCTAGGATAGGTAGGTGGTAGTGGAATTGAGGGAAGGTGGGGATGTGGTAGGAATATGGGATTAATGTAGGATTAGTGGAAATGGGTGATTGATGGTCGGCACAGACTCGGTGGGCTGAAGGGCCTGTTTCAATGCTGTATCTCTAAATAAATAAATAAGTTGTGAGGAAGATGCAAGGAGGCTTCAAGCAGACTTGGACAGGCTGAGTAAGTGGGCAAGAACGTGGCAGATGGAATATAACGTGAATAAGTGTGAAGTTATCCACTTTGGTAGAAAAAACAGAATGTTTGTTAAATGGTGAGAGTTTGGGAAGTATTGATATCCAAAGGGACCTGGGTGTCCTTGTTCATGAGTCACTAAAAGCTAGCGTGCAGGAAGCGATTAGGAAGGCAAGTGGTATGTTGGCCTTCATCGCAAGGGGTTTATGAGTACAGGAGTAAAGAAGTTGCTGCACTTGTAAAAAGCCTTGGTGAGACTGCACCTGGAGTATTGTGTACAGTTTTGGTCTCATCGTCCAAGGAGGCATATATTTGCCATAGAGGGAGTGCAATGGATGTTCAGACTAATCTCTGAGCTGGCAACATTGTCAATGAGGAGCGATGGAGGAAACTGGGCCTGTATTCTCTAGAGTTTTGAAGAATGAAAGGTGATCTCACTAAAACGTACAAAATTCTTATAGGGCACGACAGGGTGGATATAAATAGGATGTTTCCCCTGGCTGCTTAGTCTAGAACTAGGGGACATAGTCTCAGAATAAGGGGTAGGCCATTTAAGACTGAGATGAGAAGGAAATTCTTCACTCAGAGGGTGGTGAATCTTAGGAATTCTTTTCCCCAGAGCACTGTGGAAGCTCAATCATTGAGCATGTTCAAGACAGAAATCGATAAATAACTGGATACTACTGACAAAAACAGATATGGGGATAGCGTGGGAAGTGCAGTTGAGGTAGATGATCAGCCATGATCTAATTGAATGGCTGAGCAGGCTCGATGAGGTGAATGACCTACTCCTGCTCCTATGTTGCAATGTGCCTGTCATTGCTGTAGATTGTAAATAGTTGAGACCCCAGCACTGATCCCTGTGGCACTGCACTAGGTACAGCTTGCCAACCTGAAAATGACCCATTTATGACTCTCTGCTTCCTGTTGGCTAACCGATTCTCTCTCCGTGCTAATATGAGCCCTATGCCATGGGCTCTTATTTTGTTTAGTAACTTTTGATGTGGCACCTTATCGAAACCTTTTGGAAAGCCATCTATGGGTTCCCTTTTGTCCACCTTGCTCGTTACTTCCTCAAAGAACTCTAATAAATTAGTCAAACATGATTTCCCTTTCACAAAAGCATATTGACTCTCTGATCGCATTAAGAGTCTCTAAGTGACCTGCTATACCTCAATAATAGATTCAAGCATTTTCCCTATGACAGATGTTAGGCTAACTGGCCTCTAGTTTCCTGATTTATGTCTCCCTTCTTTCTTGAATAGAGGAGTCACATTTGCTTTTTTCCAATCTGACAGAACCTTTCCAGAATCTAGGGAATTTTGGAAAATTACAACCAGTGCATCTACTATCTCAGCAGCTAGTTTTAAGACCCTAGGGTGCAGTCCATCAGGTTCTGGCTACTTGTCAGCCTTTAGTTTTCTCAGTTCCCTCTCTGTCTGGTGATTGTAATTGTTTTAAGTTCTTCCCTCCCTTTCACCTTTGATCTACAAGTATTTCTGGGATGTTATTTGTGTCTTCTACCGTGAAGACACACAAAATACCTGTTCACTGCTTCCGCCATTTCCTTATTGCCCATTAATTCCCCAGACGCATAATGCTCACTTTAGTTGCTCTTTTTTTCTTTTTAAAATACTGGTCGAAATGCTTATTGTCTGTTATATTTCTAGCTAGTTTTTTTTCATATTCTAATTTCTCTTTTTTTGTCAATCTTTGGACAGAATGTAAAAAAAAACAGCAATCTTCAGATCCACCACTAGTCTTGGCAGAATTGTATGCTTTTTCTTTCAATTTGCTGCTATCCTTAACTTCCTCTGTTAGACTCGGATGGTGCGTCCTTCTCGTAGAGTCTTTCTTTCTCACTGGAATATATCTTTGCTGAGTGTTATGAAATATCTCTTTAAATGTCTGCCATTGCATCTCTACTGTCCTACCCTTTAACACATTGTTCCTGGATGTTTAAGACAATACACAACCTGATGCAATCTGTGCGCTCTGCATTAAATGTATGGCAGACATTTCTGTTTTGTACATTGCAGTTTTAGTGCCCTCCTGAAGTAAATCTGAGATTTCACCCGTCCAACTTCAGATTTGACTTTTTTTTTAACGAGTTAAAATCATAACACAGCACAGAAGGAGGCCATTCAGCCCATCGAGACTGAGCTGGCTCTTTCGAAGAGCAATCCAGTTAGTCACATAACCATGATATTTCCCCATAATTGTGATTTTTTTTTTAGTCTTTAAAGTATTTATCCTTTTGAAGAAAGAATGACTTAAAATTATTTAGCTTTTCATGACTACCAGACGTGTCTCAGCCAATGAAATACTTTTGAAGTGTAGTCACTGTTGTAGGAAATGCAGCAATCAACTTGTGCGTAGCCAGCTTCCATAACAGTAATGTGATAAAGACCAGATAATCTTTTGTGATGTTGATTGAGGGATAAATATTGACCAGGGCAATGCTCCTCTGCTCTTCTTCGAAATCATAGAAAGTTTAAGGCACAAAAAGAGGCCGCTTGGCCCTTTGTGTCAGTGCCGGCCAAAAAACGATCCACCTATTCTAATCCCACCTTCTAGCATTTGGTCCGTAGCCCTGTAGATTACGGCACTTAAGATGCATATCCAGACTCCTTTTGAATGAGTTGAGGGTTTCTGCTTCAACTACCCTTTCAGGCAGTGAGTTCCAGACCCCCACCACCCTCTGGGTGAAAATTATTTTCCTCCTCCTCCCCTCTAATCTTTCTACCAATCACTTTAAATCTATGCCCCCTAGTCACTGACCTCTCTGCTAAGGCGAATAGGCCCTTCACCTCCACTCTACCAGGCCCCTCAAAAAAAATTTGTACATTCCAATCTCATTGTTGTAGTCTATATGAAGATTAGAGTCCCCCACAATTATTACATTGCCTTTGGTACAAGCTCCAATAATTTCTTTAATGCTGTCCAACAGTATATCTACTGTTAGGGGGCCTATAAACTACTCCCACCAGTGTTTTCTGATTGGTGCTATTCCTAATTTCCACACATACTAATTCTACTTCATGATCTTCTGAGGCCAAATCCTTTGTCATCCTTTTAATATCAGGGCTACCCCTCCTTTGCCATTCTGTCTGTCTTTCCGGAATATTCTGTACCCTGGGATATTTATTTCCCAACCTTGATCATAACTTGCCAAATATTGACTGGAAATACTATAGTTCGAGTACTTTAGATGGGTCAGTTTTTGTCCAATGTGTGCAGGAGGGTTTTCTGACACAGTATGTAGACAGGCCAACCAGGGGCGATGCCACATTGAATTTGGTACTGGGAAGTGAACCCGGCCAGGTGTTAGATTTAGAACCAAAACAGGAAGTGCCGGATTCGCTCAGCGGGTCTGGCGGCGTCTGTGGGGGGAGAGGCAGAGTCAACGTTTCGGGTCAGTGACCCTTCTTCGGAACTATATCTTCCGAGGAAGGGTCGCTGGCCCGAGGCGTTGGCTCTGCTTCTCTTTCCACAGATGCTGCCAGACCTGCTGAGTGAATCCGGCATTTCTTGTTTTTGTTTGATTTCCAGCATCCGCAGTATTTTGCTTTTATGTTAGATTTAGATGTAGGTGAGCACTTTGGTGATAGTGATCACAATTCGGTTAGGTTTACCTTAGCGATGGGCAGTGACAGGTATATACCGCAGGGCAAGAATTATAGCTGGGGGAAAGGAAATTATGATGCGATTAGGCAAGATTTAGGATGCGTAGGATGGGGAAGGAAACTGCAGGGGATGGGCACAATCGAAATGTGGAGCTTATTCAAAGAGCAGCTACTGCGTGTCCTTGATAAGTATGTACCTGTCAGGCAGGGCGGAAGTTGTCGAGCGAGGGAGCCGTGGTTTACTAAAGAAGTTGAAGCGCTTGTCAAGAGGAAGAAGAAGGCTTATGTTAGGATGAGACGTGAAGGCTCAGTTAGGGCGCTTGAGAGTTACAAGCTAGCCAGGAAGGATCTAAAGGGAGAGCTAAGAAGAGCAAGGAGAGGACACGAGAAGTCATTGGCGGATAGGATCAGGGAAAACCCTAAGGCTTTCTATAGGTATATCAGGAATAAACGAATGACTAGAGTTAGATTAGGGCCAATCAAGGATAGTAGTGGGAAGTTGTGTGTGGAATCAGAGGAGATAGGGGAAGCGTTAAATGAATATTTTTCGTCAGTATTTACAGTAGAGAAAGAAAATGTTGTCGAGGAGAATACTGAGATTCAGACTACTAGGCTAGATGGGATTGAGGTTCACAAGGAGGAGGTGTTATCAATTTTGGAAAGTGTGAAAATAGATAAGTCCCCTGGGCCAGATGGGATTTATCCTAGGATTCTCTGGGAAGCTAGGGAGGAGATTGCAGAGCCTTTGTCCTTGATCTTTATGTCGTCATTGTCGACAGGTATAGTGCCGGAAGACTGGAGGATAGCCAATGTTGTCCCCTTGTTCAAGAAGGGGAGTAGAGACAGCCCTGGTAATTATAGACCTGTGAGCCTTACTTCGGTTGTGGGTAAAATGTTGGAAAAGGTTATAAGAGACAGGATTTATAATCATCTTGAAAAGAATAAGTTCATTAGAGATAGTCAGCACGGTTTTGTGAAGGGTAGGTTGTGCCTCACAAACCTTATTGAGTTTTTCGAGAAGGTGACCAAACAGGTGGATGAGGGTAAAGCAGTGGATGTGGTGTATATGGATTTCAGTAAGGCGTTTGATAAGGTTCCCCACGGTAGGCTATTGCAGAAAATACGGAAGTATGGGGTTGAAGGTGATTTAGAGCTTTGGATCAGAAATTGGCTAGCTGAAAGAAGACAGAGGGTGGTGGTTGATGGCAAATGTTCATCCTGGAGTTTAGTTACTAGTGGTGTACCGCAAGGATCTGTTTTGCGGCCACTGCTGTTTGTCATTTTTATAAATGACCTGGAAGAGGGTGTGGAAGGGTGGGTTAGTAAATTTGCGGATGACACTGAGGTCGGTGGAGTTGTGGATAGTGCCGAAGGATGTTGTAGGGTACAGAGGGACATAGATAGGCTGCAGAGCTGGGCTGAGAGATGGCAAATGGAGTTTAATGCGGAAAAGTGAGAGGTGATTCACTTTGGAAGGAGTAACAGGAATGCAGAGTACTGGGCTAATGGGAAGATTCTTGGTTGTGTAGATGAACAGAGAGATCTTGGTGTCCAGGTACATAAATCCCTGAAAGTTGCTATCCTGGTTAATAGGGCTGTGAAGAAGGCATATGGTGTGTTAGCTTTTATTAGTAGGGGGATCGAGTTTCGGAGCCACGAGGTCGTGCTGCAGCTGTACAAAACTCTGGTGAAACCGCACCTGGAGTATTGCGTGCAGTTCTGGTCACTGCATTATAGGAAGGATGTGGAAGCTTTGGAAAGGGTGCAGAGGAGATTTACTAGGATGTTGCCTGGTATGGAGGGAAGGTCTTACGAGGAAAGGCTGAGGGAGTTGAGGTTGTTTTCGTTGGAGAGAAGGAGGAGGAGAGGTGACTTAATAGAGACATATAAGATAATCAGTGGGTTAGATAGGGTGGATAGTGAGAGTCTTTTTCCTCGGATGGTGATGGCAAACACGAGGGGACATAGCTTTAAGTTGAGGGGTGATGGATATAGGACAGATGTCAGAGATAGTTTCTTTACTCAGAGAGTAGTAGGGGCGTGGAACGCCCTGCCTGCAACAGTAGTAGACTCGCCAACTTTAAGGGCATTTAAGTGGTCATTGGATAGACATATGGATGAAAATGGAATAGTGTAGGTCAGATGGTTTCACAGGTCGGTGCAACATCGAGGGCCGAAGGGCCTGTACTGCACTGTAATGTTCTAATTCTAATCAGATCTCCCCTCAGTCTTCTCTGTTCCAAGGAGAACAACCCCAGCCTATCCAATCTTTCCTCATAGCTGCATTTTTCCAGTCCTGGCAACATCCCCGTAAATCTCCTTTGTACCCTCTCGAGTGCAATTACATCCTTTCTGTAATGAGGTGACCAGAACTGCACACAGTACTCAAGTTGTGGCCTAACCAATGAGTTGTACAGTTCCAGTATAACCTCACTGCTCTTTTATTCTATACCTCGGCTAATAAAGGAAAGGATTCCATATGCCGCCTTAACCACCTTATCGACCTGTCCTACCTTCAGGGATCTGTGGGCATTCACTCCAAGGTATCTTACTTCCTCTACACTTCAGTATTTTCCCATTAATTGTGTATTCCTTTGCCTTGTTTGAC
The DNA here is from genome assembly GCF_036365525.1 of Heterodontus francisci. Classification (NCBI taxonomy): domain Eukaryota; kingdom Metazoa; phylum Chordata; class Chondrichthyes; order Heterodontiformes; family Heterodontidae; genus Heterodontus; species Heterodontus francisci. The sequence continues at coordinate 15,804,497 of NC_090375.1, read as the reverse complement.
CTCCACAAATGCATCACCTCTCACTTCTCTGGGTTGTATTCCATTTGCCACTTTTCTGCCCATCTGACCAGACTATGAATATCTTCCTCGAGCTATCCTCCTCGCTATCTACCACATGGCCAATCTTTGTGTCATCTGCAAACTTCTTGATCATGCCCCGTGCATTTACATCCAAATCCATAATATATACCACAAAAAGCAGGGGATACAGTCCTGAGCCCTGCTGATCGCCACTGGAAACAGCCCTCCAATCGCGAAAACACCCGTCAACTGAGCCAATTTTGTATCCACCTTGTTGCATTTCCCTGGATCCATGGGACTTTATCTTTTTAAGCAGCCTGCCATGTGGGACCTTGTCAAAAGCCTTGCTAAAATCCACGTAGACCACATCAACTGCACTACCCTCATGTCTTCCTTGTTACAACTTCAAAAAAAATTCGATCAAGTTGGTCAAACAAGATCTTCCCTCAACAAGTCCACGCTGACTATCGTTGATTAACCTGTGCCTTTCTAAGTGACCAGTTTATCCTGTCTCTCAGAATAGATTCCAGTAATTTGCCAATTACTGAGTTTAGGCTGACAGACTTGTAATTATTCAGTCTATCCCTCGCTGCCTTTTTTTCAGAGTCTCAGTCGAAACAGGCCCATCGTGCCCATGCCAGCCATCAAACACCTATCTATTCTTATCCCATTTTCCAGCACTTGGTCCGTAGGTACAATGTTAGCAGTTCTCCAATCCTCCGGCACCACATCTGTATCCAGTGAGGACTGGAAAATGATGGTCAGACCTTCTGCTATTTCCTCTCTCGCTGCTTTTAACAGCCTATGGTACGTTTCAACTGGCCTTGCTGATTTATCAACTTTCAAGGATGCTAATTCCATTAATACTTCCTCTCTCCCTATGTTTATCACATCCAGTACTTCACACTCCCCTCCTTAACTACAATATCTGCATCGCCCTCCTCTTTTGTGAAGACAGATGCAAAGTATTCATTAAGAACCATACCAGCGTAGGTTATCTTTTTGGTCTTTTAAGGGCCCTACTCTCTGTTATCCTTTTACTCTTATTGTATTGATAAAACATCTTTGGGTTCACCTTGATTTTGCTTGTCAATGTTCTTCCATGCCCTCTCTTTGTTTTAGATTAGATTAGAGATACAGCACTGAAACAGGCCCTTTGGCCCACCGAGTCTGTGCCGAACATCAACCACCCATTTATACTAATCCTACACTAATCCCATATTCCTACCAAACATCCCCACCTGTCCCTATATTTCCCTACCACCTACCTATACTAGTGACAACTTATAATGGCCAATTTACCTATCAACCTGCAAGTCTTTTGGCTTGTGGGAGGAAACCGGAGCACCCGGAGAAAACCCACGCAGACACAGGGAGAACTTGCAAACTCCACACAGGCAGTACCCGGAATCGAACCCGGGTCCCTGGAGCTGTGAGGCTGCGGTGCTAACCACTGCGCCGCCCTATGAAATTCCTAATTTCCTTTTTGATTTCACCCCTCCGCTTTCTATTCTCCCCTCGAAATAGTGCCATGGGATTTTTAAATCCACTTAAGAGAGCGGATGAGGCCTCGGTTTAACATCTTATCCGAAAGCCGGCACCTCCGACAGCGCAGCACTCCCTCAGTACTGCACTGAAGGATGTTAGCCAGACACTGCATTCCAATCCTGACAACTTGTGTAAAAAAAAAAAAAAAGTTTTTCTCATGTTGTCTCTGGTATTTTGCCAGTCACCTTAAACCTGTTCCCTTGTTATCGATCTTTCACTATTGGAAATAGTTTCTCTTTATTTACTCTGATTGAACCCTTCATGAGTTTATACACCTCTATCAAATCTCCTCTTCTCTGCTATAAAGAAGAATAACTTGAGCTTCTCCTGTCTATCTACATAACTATAAGCTCTCATCCCAAGAGCAGTTCTAGTCAGTCTCTTTGGTACCCTCTCCAAAGCCTTCATGTCCTTCCTAAAGTGCAGTGGCCAGAATGCCCATCTGGAACTGTACTAGGTTTTTTAAAATATAGGGTTAGGATTACTTCCTGGAATGGGCGGGCTATCTGATGAGGAAAGGCTAGGCTTGTATCTGCTGGAATTTTAGAAGAGTAAGAAGTGACTTGATTGAAATGTATAAGATCATGAGGGCACTTGACAGAGTGGATATGGAAAGGATGTTTCCCCTTGTGGGAGAATCTAGAACTAGGGGTCACTGTTTAAAAATAAGGGGTCGCCCATTCAAGTCAGATGAGGAAGTTTTTCTCTGAGGGTCGTGAGTCTTTGGAACTCTCTCTTCCTCAAAGGGCGGTGGAAGCAGTCTTTGAATATGTTTGAGGCAGAGGTTGATAGATTCTTGATATACAAGGGGGTGAAAGGTTATCGGGGGTAGGTGGGAATGCAGAGTAATCAGTCCAGCCATGATCTCATTGTATGGTGGAGCAGGCTCGAGGGGCCGAGTGGCCTATTTCTAATTTGTATGTTCATATGTTCCTGGCTGTTGTAATCCATACCTGTTTTTATGAAGCTCAGGATCCCAAATGCTCTACTAACTACTTTGTTAACTTCTCCTGATCATCAGATTTATGCACAGCCACTCCCTGGTTTCTTTATTCTTATACCCCTTTAAAATTGTGCCATTTAACTTGCATTGTGGCTCCTCATTCATCCTACTAAAATATCGCACTGTGAGCAAAATGTAAAAAGTTAAACAGGTGATCTGTAACTCAGTGTGGATTTTAATTTGGTGTATTCCAAATATTTCCCATAATATGTTGACCATCCTTCATACAATTGCATGTGTTTTTTTTTAACGCTGTCTAACTTTTCTCAACTTTGTCGGTTACTTGTACAGTTGCCCATTCCTTCATAAAATCTAAGGCAGACAATCTGTTGGGCTGTGAAAATTGCTTTTTTTTCCCACATTTAGATAACCTCAAATTTTACAAGTATCTGATGTGACAGGTACATTGCTGTTTTCTTAATGTAACTTAATTTTCTTCAATACTATTTATTTAAATGATTATTTTTTAATCGAGCTGACTTGTTCACCAGTTCCTTCCATCTTTGTTAATGGTTGGTATTCATTTCTATTTGCACTTAATTGAAGTTTTTTCATTTTACAGTGCACATTCCTACACACTAAAAAGCTAGAGTGTAAACAAGTACCATATATATTGTATATTTTTTACTACATATTTAAGTTTGCTTTGTGTCTTTTGGATGAGACATTAAATTGAGGTCTTGTCTGCCCTCTCAGCTGGATATAGACGATCCCATACCACTATTTCGAAGACGACTAGGGGAGTTACTCCTGGTGTCCTGGCCAATATTTATTCTTCAACCAACATCACTTCTGTATATATTTAAAAAAAAAAATCTGATCGCATTGCTTACTGTGTGAAAATTGACTACTGTGTTTTCTGCATTACAACTATTCCTACACTTCAATAAAAAAGCACTTTACTGGCTGTAATATGTTTTGGGATATCCTGAGGTCATGAAAGGCGCATTTTCCTTTTATTTGAAAGGAAGAAGCGGGGCAATGTAAATTAAATGGTACAGTTTTTAAAGGGAATACAGGAACTGAGACTTAGGGGCTCACAAACAAATCTTTGAAAGTGACAGGGCAAGTTGAGAAGGCTATTTAAAAAAAAAAAAGTCCTGGACATTATAAATAGAGTACAAAAACAAGGAAGTTATGCTAGTTTGATACAACTCTTTGGTTAGACCTCAACTGGAATATTGTCCAGTTCTGGACACCATACTTTAGGAAGAATGTAAAGGCCTCATAGTGGGTGCAGAAAAAATTTGCTACAATATCAGGGAGGAGGAACTTCAGTTATGAGGCGAGACTAGAGAAGCTTGGACTGCTCTTAGAGTCGGGGAGATTTAATAGAGGTGTTCAAAATTATGAAGAGTTTGTTTGAACTAAATACGGAGAAATTGTTTCCAGTGGCAGGAGGGTCAGTAAATAGAAGGCACAGATTTAAGATAATTGGCAGAAGAACCACAGGAGGTAAGATTTTGACGGACCGAGTTATCTGGAATGCGCTGCCTGAAATGTTGAAGGTGGATTTAATCATTATCAAAAAGTAATTGGATAAATACTTTAAAAGTTGCAAGGTTATGGGGGAAGAGCAGGGAAGTGGGACTAATTGGTTATGTCTTTCCAAGTGCCATATGGGCACGATGGACTGAATGGTCTCCAGAGAGGTGGGGTCTCTTGTTGCCATCTACTTGGTGTATTAATTTGCTGTCTCAGAGCACTGCAGGCAGCTTTTTAATCAGTATGGAATTGGAGCATGCAATGTTAGGCAACTGCAATGGGACTTAATATTTAATCTGTTTAGTGAATTTTTGCAACTTTTCTTTTGTCTAGTTCATATGCGAGATCCTAACAACCAGAGCCATGTTATTAAAAACCTGAGGATAAGCGTTACCGGCATTGTTACACAGCCGCCACAACAGACTGCCATTCGGAAGCTGTTAAGTGAGGTTGTTTCTGCCAGTCAGCCTGCAGAAGGATTGGTTGCTAATGTGATTACAGCAGGAGATTATGATCTCAATATCAGTGGTAAGCTCTCAGTTTCATGTTTATTAATTAGTTTTGGTGTGAAAGGCATCTCAACTTATGGAAGCTGATTAAAGTTTATATTTAATTCAAGGTGTTGGAAATTCAAACAAAAAGCTTGATCTGCCAACATTTCCTACTCAATTTTTATCCCATCATTTCCATTCACATGCTATACTCAGTATAGAGACTGCAAAGTTATACTGTAATTTTAAGAACATTTGGGATTCCACAAGTTGGTATTCTCTGTAGCAAATATGTGTACTGAATTTAACAACTGAAATGGAATTTCAGATAGAAGTATTGCCTATTGTAAAAACTCTCTGGCTAAACCGTTCACCACTGTTTCCTCTTTGATTAGGTTAATATTTTGAAATGTTCAGGGCAAAGTGGATAATTTATTGAAACTTGCCCTATACATCCCGTTTGTGGTTTCTTTAAAGTAGCTGTAAGATCATTTGTGTTTTTCTTTAGGTAAATAATTGAGGAAACCAGTTTGAGAAGGGATTTGGGTAGGAGTACTCCTGCTGTAGGTTCGGTTTGAAAATTGAGCAGGCTGCAAAAGCCTCCCTGAAGTATCTTTTGGGCAAGCATTACCCAGCATTCTTGCTTGTCAAGACTGTCCATCTGGAGCTCCTGATCTTTGGCCACCAGGTGTAGAGGGTGGCGAGCAAGTCAGAGCACCTTCTTGTGGATCTGCTTCTGGGCCTGGCCAAGTTGGCCATTTGCAGGTCCATGTTGGAAGTGGTCCCTTTGGGGTAGTCCCTATAGCTGCCTGTGTCTCTTCTGTGGTCTTATACACACCGGGGTTGCACCTGGCAAAGGAGCATGAGGTGCCTGTCAATATGTTTGCGGCTTTCCCCGATTGGTTGGACATTGTAAGGATTGGGGTGTTTGGTAGATGTCCAGTACACTGTTTTTATTTAGTTTGATGTTTCCTTTTTTACTTTGCTTACACACACCCCCCCCCACCCCTGTTAAGCAACGATGTCTGGGGCGACCCAGTACATCTTTATTGGTTATATAATAAAAGACAGAAAGAGAATTGTTAAAGAAAAAAAGCGATAGACTGCCATACAGGAAGAATTAGGAAAGAACAAGAGCAATTTGCAGGAAGAACCCCCACCCCACCCGCCACCAAAGAGCCATGGCACAGGAGAACTTAGATGGGATTTAATACAAAATACATTGCATAATGCTCCTGTCTTAGTGAAACTTGACCTGAGAAATATCATAGAAGTAGTTGCAAAATTAGCCCTTTAGTATCTCCTTTGAAGCAAATTTTCCAATGCGCTGCACTTGTTTGGATCACAGATTCTTCAGTTACAAATTCATTGTTGTATATCACTGTTGGCTTTAGGGACAGTTCAGAGGCTGCAAAGTTATTGTCAACTGTCAACTTCTGTGCATTATTTAATATTTCCTAAAATCGTGAGAGGTTTTATGATATTGTGTGAAGTGGCTTAGCATCTTGTGATTTGGCAGCTCAAGGAAGAAACTTCTCTCTAATAAGCCAGTGCATTTTTTCTCTAACCAGCTAGCAGTTGCATCAATAGGTGACTTTGAGGCTGCTATTTTGTTGCATCATACATTATAGGAAAAGCATTGTCACATTTATCGTTGAGGAATTACTCATTCAAGTGAAACTCCATTTGCCTTGGTTAGTGCTTGCTTTTTTTTTCTTCTTTCAGCCCAGACTGTTAGTGGTCTTACTTTTTGGCTGTAAGGACTCTATGTAAACTGAGTTTAGGGAGTCATAACATTGTTCTTTGTAGGTATGGGCCTACATATGGTCGCCACATTACCAAAAGGATGTAGATGCTTTGGAGAGGGTGCAGAGGAGGTTCACCAGGATGTTGCCTGGTATGGAGGGCGCTAGCTATGAAGAGAGGTTGAGTAGATTAGGATTATTTTCATTAGGAAGACGGAGGTTGAGGGGGGACCTGATTGAGGTGTACAAAATCATGAGAGGTATAGACAGGGTGGATAGCAAGAAGCTTTTTCCCCAGAGTGGGGGATTCAATTACAAGGGGACACGAATTCAAAGTGAAAGGGGAAAAGTTTAGGGGGGATATGCGTGGAAAGTTCTTTACGCAGAGGGTGGTGGGTGCCTGGAACGCGTTGCCAGCGGAGGTGGTAGATGTGAACACGATAGTGTCTTTTAAGATGTATCTAGACAGATACATGAATGGGCAGGAAGCAAAGAGATACAGACCCTTAGAAAATAGGCGACATGTTTAGATAGAGGATCTGGATCGGTGCAGGCTTGGAGGGCCGAAGGGCCTGTTCCTGTGCTGTAATTTTCTTTGTTCTTTGTTTCTTTGTACAGCACATACCTGGCCATTACTTAGCAAATGAATGTGTCTCACCTTGAGAGTCAAAACTTCAGCAGAAATATATATTTAAAAATTGTTAGGTGAAAGTTGAGAAAAGGGATAGCTTTAATGGGCCAACAGGTCTTGTCCTCTTTTGTATGTTTGCAAAATAGTGAAAGGGATCCGATTGTTGCTTGTAAACTGGCTGCATTGTGTTTGTCTGCTAATTCCAATGAATTTAGCACCAGGCCAAATGGGAAATTGAGTGGCATGATCTGGCGGACGGTGCCTTGGAAATCTTCACAATTTAAATTGTTAACCCTAGTGCATTTTAGGCAAATTTACTTTGAGTTTTTACTCGAGTTGACTCCCTAAACTCAGATTACATAGAGTCCTTACAGCCAAAAAGTATGAAGACCAACATTTGGTTGCATGCTGTGTTCATGCATTTTTGCAGTGTTGATAGTTCTAAGCTGGGACAATGTTCTTTTTGCTAGATTAAATGAATAGTGCAAAGTTTGTGGTAGAGTTTACTTCTTAGTTATGAAGCTTTAAATATAATTAACACTATCTTGATTCAGAACTATGTGTTCAAAGTTTGCACTTTGGAGTTGCTCTGATTTTTGGGTTTCCAGTGTAGGAAATGTTGAAATGCCAAGCCATTTTTACCATTATCTCTTTGAAAGTTGTGTAGAAAATTTTAAAAGTCTGTTCATACAACCAGATCAGTATCTGAGTTGAATAGTGCAGCTAATATGGTGATGCAATTTATAGCTACTGTGAGATTTGAGTGTGACAGAAAATGCCTGCATAGTATGTAGGGATTAGGAGTATGAATATGTGTATTGTACCAGTGGTGAGTGAATGCATTCTTGTACTGGATGTAATTTTATTTTCCTGGTGTCAGAGAACATAATCACTTAATATATGCAGCAATGTAAATCAGTCAACAGACATCTACTGTAGTATATGGGCCTCAGAAATTAGCAGGTGTCTGTCGAGCTTGACCAGCATGTGCGACAAGTTCACTGCAGTAAATATTTGCCAGTACGAGGAATATCCCATTCCATGAAGCCAACAACTTCCTCCACCCTACTGTCCCTATGATATTGCAACCCTTCACCCTATGAGATGACTGAAAATGGACAAACTTATTGATCTATGACCCAAAGAGCTGTGGAGAGAATCTGGAAAGGAATGAAGAGGCCGGTTCTACAGAGGAAATGTCCATGGGTGACCTCTTCAGTTTTGTCATAAAGATTAGCACCATTTTTAATTCTTGAGCAACAGTAGGGTGGTGGGAAAGGCAAATGAGTGTTACTTGTTTGTACCTGTCTAATAGCATAATACTGTTTTATGGACATATGGCTGGGTGGAAACATTATTGTAAATTTTTACTAATCAATGCCACACCCTTTCACAAAATCTTTTGTTTCTCCTGTGCTATTGCATTGTTTGGTGTATGGCTTGTTTAACATAATTTCTGTAATATCTGGTAAGATTAGGAAAATTATGCTGTTTGACCTGTAGATAGGCAATATTAATATATATCCAGGATAGGGCTGATGAACCGGGAGGTGGGTATTCTCTGGTAATTCTTGGCTTTTGTTGAAACCGTTTGGGATTTTGCAGCCTGAATACAAAAAAGATTGACTCTTACATGAGAAAACTTCATGTATTCACATTGACTAGTGGCATTGGAGGTGCTGGAAGTTAGATTTGTTTTTCACTCCTTTGTGATCAACTATAACATGTAAATATATAAATGCAGAAAAGTCTTGCAGTTCACGACCACAAATCTTATAGTTGTTGCAACTTTTTGTCAACTTTGCTATTCTAAATCCATGTGACCACATTGCCGATTCAGCTTTGGCTTTAAACAGTCCCAGTTTCAAATCACCCAGTGATTTCTGGAGAAAAATTGCCTACAAACCTTTTTTCTCAGTAACTGAAAATTCCTAATCTCAAAAATAAGGTTTTCATAATACACCCATTGAATTGTCTTTTTGACTTCAGTTAGAGTTTACAGCCTCTCTGACAGATCTGGCCTTATAGTTACTGGCCTGAATTTAGCAGTTAGCAGTAAAGTAACAGTGCTCCCCACTGAGCTTTAAGAAAGCTGCCCACAAATATCTAGTGGTTTCTGTGGTACAGACTTGCCTTTTCCCGATATCACTTTAAATATGGTGCCAGGTCAAGGGAATCTCCAGATATGCAGCAGCAATAGAAACATAGAAAGTAGGAGTAGGCCCTTCGAGCCTGCTGCGCCATTCAGTATGATCATGGCTGATCATCCAACTCAGTAACCTGTTCCCGCTTTTGCCCCATACCCTTTGCTCTCTTTAGACCCAAGAGCTATATCAACTCCTTGAAAACATACAATGTTTTGGCCTCAACTGCTTTCTGTGGTAGCAAATTCCACAGGTTCACCACTCTCTGGGTGAAGAAATTTCTCCTCATCTCAGTCCTGAAAGGTTTACCCTGTATCCTTAGACTATGACCCCTGGTTCTGGCATCTCCCACCATCGGGAACATCCTTCCTGCATCTACCCTGTCAAGTCCTGTTAAAATTTTATAGGTTTCTATGAGATGCCCCCCCCACCCGACTCTTCTGAACTCCAGCGGGTATAATCCTAACCGACTCAATCTCTCCTCATATGTCAGACCCGCCATCCCAGGTATCAGTCTGGTAAACCTTTGCTGCACTCCCTCTATAGCAAGAACATCCTTCCTCAGGTAAGGAGACCAAAACTGCACACACTATTCCAGGTGTGGCTCCACCAAGGCCCTGTATAATTGCAGCAAGACATCCCTGCTTCTGTACTCGAATCCTCTCGCTATGAAGGCCAACATACCATTTGCCTTTTTTACTGCCTGTTGCACCTGCATGCTTACCTTCAGTTACTCGTGTACGAGAACACCCAGATCTCACTGCATATTCCCCTCTGTTAATAGCCGTTCAGATAATCTGCCTTTCTTATTTTTGCCACCAAAGTGTATAATCTCACATTTATCCACATTATACTGCATTTGCCATGCATTAGCCCACTCACAACTTGTCCAACTTGCCCTGCAGCCCCTCTGCATCCTCCTCACAACTCACCCTCCCACCCAGTTTTATGTCATCTGCAAATTTGGAGATATTACATTTGGTTCCCTCATCTAAATCATTAATGTATATTGCGAATAGCAGGGGTCCGAGCACCAATCCCTCCAGTACCCCACTAGTCACTGCCTGCCATTCTGAAAAAGAACTGTTTATCCCTACCCTTTGTTTCGTGTCTGCCAACCAATTTTCTGTCCATCGCAGTACACTACCCCCAATCCCATGCGCTTTAATTTTACATGTTTATCTCTTATGTGGGACTTTGTCGAAAGCCTTCTGAAAGTCCAAATAAACCACATCCGCTGGCTCCCCCTCATCAACTTATACATCCTCGAAGAATTCTAGTAGATTTGTCAAGCATGATTTCCCTTTCGTAAATCCATGCTGACTCTGCCCGATTCTACCACTGTTCTCCAAGTACTCTGCTATAAAATCTTTGATAATGGACTCTAGGATTTTCCCCACTACCGACGTCAGGCTGACTGGAATATAATTCCCTGCTTTCTCTCTCTACCACCCTTTTTAAATAGTGGGGTTACATTAGCTACCCTCCAATCTGGAGGAACTGTTCCAGAGTCTATAGAATCTTGGAAGATGACCACCATTGCATCCACTATTTCTAGGCCCACTTCCTTAAGTACTCTGGAATGCATACCATCAGGCCCTGGGGATTTATCTGCCTTCAGTCCCATCAATTTCCCCAACACCATTTCTCTACTAATACTGATTTCCTTCAGTTCCCCTCTCTCACTAAGCCATGTATTCCCCAACATTTCTGGTACGATATTTGTGTCCTCCTTTGTGAAGACAGAACCAAAGTATGCATTTAGTTGGTCAGCCATTTCTTTGTTCCCCAGAATAAATTCCCCTGTTTTTGACTGTAAGGGACCTACATTTGTCTTCACCAATCTTTTTCTCTTCACATACGTACAGAAACTTTTACAGTCAGCTTTTATGTTCCCCACAAGCTTGCTCTCGTACTCTATTTTCCCCTTCTTAATCAATCCCTTGGTCCTCCTTTGCTGAATTCTGAACTGCTCCCAATCCTCAGGTTTGTTGTTTTTCCTGGCTAATTTATATGCCTCTTCCTTGGATCTAATGCTATCTCTAATTTCCCTTGTAAGCCATGGTTTGGCTACCTTTCCCATTTTACTTTTGTGCCAGACAGGGATAAACAATTGTTGCAGTTCATCCATGCGCTCTTTAAATGTTTGTCATTGCCTATCCACCGTCATCCCTTGCAGTAACGTTTCCCAATCCGTCTTAGCCAACTCGCGCCTCATACCTTCTTAGTTTCCTTTTTCTAAGATTCAGGACCCTTGTCTCGGAATCAACTACGTCACTCTCCATCTTGATGAAGAATTCTATCATATTATGGTTGCTTATCCCCAAGGGGTCTCGCACCACTAGATTGTCAATTCCTCTCTCATTGCACAGTACCCCGTCTAGGATGTCCTGTTCTCTAGTTGGTTCCTCAACATATTGGTCCAGAAAACTATCCTGTATACACTCCAAGAATTCCTCCTCTGCGGTGTTGTGACTCATTTGATTTACCCAATCTATATGCAGATTAAATTCACCCATAATTACAGATGTTTGTTTATCGCATGCGGCTCTAACTTCCTGTTTAATGCCATTCCCAACATTACCTCTACAGTTTGGGGGTCTGTATACAACCCCTACTAACGTTTTTTGCCCCTTGGTGTTTCTCAGCTCTACCCATACAGATTCCACATAGTCAGCTAGTATCTTTCCTCACTATTGCGTTAATTTCCTCTTTAACCAGCAATGCAACTCCACCACCTTTTGCTGTTTGTCTGTCCTTCCTAAATACTGAATACCCCTGGATGTTCATTTCCCATCCCTGGTCACCTTGCAGCCATGTCTCCGTAATCCTTACTATATCATACCCGTTTACATCTAATTGCGCGATTAATTCATCCACTTTATTGCGAATGCTCTGTGCATTAAGGCACAAAGCCTTAAGGTTTGTCTTTTTGACATTACATGTCCCCTTCCCACTATTTTTCACTGTGTCCCTGTTTGATTCTGGCCCTTGATTTCTCTGCCCATCACTTTTCTTATTTCCCTCACTGTCTTTTGTTCTGGTCTTTGATCCCCCCCCCCCTTTCTCTGACTCCTTGCAAAGGTTTCCATCCGCCTGCCATTTTAATTTAAACCCTCCCCAACCACTCTAGCAAATATTCCTCTGGGACATCAGTCCTGGTCCTGCCCAGGTGTAACCCGTCCAGTTTGTACTGGTCCCACTTCCCCCAGAACCGGTTCCAATGTCCCAGGAATTTTAAACCTGATTAATCCTGAGATCACTACCTTTTGAAGTCCTACTTTCCAACTTACTTCCTAACTCCCTACATTCTGCTTTTAGGACCTCATCCTTCTTTTTAACCTATGTCGTTTGTACCAATGTGTACCATGACCACTGGCTGTTCACCCTCCCCCTTCTGAATGTCCTGTAACTGCTCTGAGACATCCTTGACCCTAACACCAGGGAGGCAACATACTATCCTTGAGCCAAAAACAAGAAATGCTGGAATCACTCAGCAGGTCTGGCAGCATCTGTGGAAAGAGAAGCAGAGTTAACGTTTCGGGTCGGTGACCCTTCTTCGGAACTGCTAAAATATTGTCAAAATGACGTAGGGCGTCAGAAGAGTCACGGATGTAGGTGGGAAGAGACTGGACCAGCGGAGAAAAGATAAGAGTCTAGATAGGAAGAAATAAGTTCAGTGGGGCAGGAGCAGGCTGACACAATGGGTCTGCCGGGACAGTCCCGTTTGTGGATTTTGGGAAGGAGGTAGAAGCGGGCTGTCCGGGGTTGTGGGACTATGAGGTTGGAAGCCGTAGAGGGAAGATCTCCAGAGGAGATGAGGTCAGTGACAGTCCTTTGGACGGTGGCTTGATGTTTGGTGGTGGGGTCATGGTCCAGAGGGAGGTAGGAAGAAGTGTCTGTGAGTTGGCGTTGAGCTTCTGCAAGGTAGAGGTCGGTACGCCATACAACAACAGCACCACCCTTGTCTGCAGGTTTGATGACCATGTCGGGGTTAGCCCTGAGAGAACGGAGTGCCTCAAGTTCAGAGGGGGACAGGTTAGAGTGAGTGAGGGGGGCAGAGAAATTGAGACGACCAATGTCTCGCCGACAGTTTTCAATGAAGAGATCAAGAGCGGGTAAGAGGCCAGGGGGAGGGGTCCAGGTAGAGGGAGAATGCTGGAGGCGGGTGAATGGGTCTGCTGGTCGGGGGGAGGACTCCTGGTCGAAGAAGTGAGCCCGGAGGCGGAGGCGACGGAAGAAGAGCTCAACGTCATGCCGAGCGCGAAATTCATTGAGGTGGGGGCGTAAGGGGATAAAACTGAGACCTTTGCTGAGTACAGAACGCTCAGCATCAGAGAGGGGGAGGTCAGAGGGTATAGTGAATACACGGCAAGGGGTCAGATCAGAAGGGGTGGGGTCAGAGGGAAGTGAAGCGGAAGGAGGATCTGGAGGGGCATTAGTCCCCATCAGCTGCTGGAGCTTGCGTTCCTTAACACCTGAAAGGAAGAAAAAAAGTTTTTTGTTAATGCGTCGGATGAGACGTAAGATGAGATGAAACTGCGGAGTAGAACAGCTTTGAGATAAGGTGAGACGGTGCTGCTGGAGAGAGAGGTCCAGTGTGTGCATGTGGCGGCGCATAGCACTGAGTGTGGATCTCCGGATGCGGCGAGAGTAGCAGTCCGAGGAACGTTGTATTTCTCGGAGATACCTGTGATCCTGGGTGGTTTCAAAGCATGATGGGTGAAACTGCAGTTGGAATCCACGTGGAATAAGTCGGAGCCGGAGACAGTCACTGAGGAAGGAGATGTGGCTGTGAAAACGAGTTTTGGTAGATACCTTATCAAACACCAGGAGGGAAATAGAAAGCAATGAAGGTGAACAAGGTAAAAGAGACAAACGAAAATCCCGTCGGAGAGAAGAGCAGAACTTCTTCAAGGTAGGCATTCCTGGAAGAGAAGTGGCAGTGAATTAAACACTAAAATAAAAGCAAAATACTGCGGATGCTGGAAATCTGAAACAAAAACAAGAAATGCTGGAATCGCTCAGCAGGTCTGGCAGCATCTGTGGAAAGAGAAGCAGAGTTAACGTTTCGGGTCGGTGACCCTTCTTCGGAACTGCTAATCCTTGAGTCTATCCTTGAGTCTCTTTTGCAGCCGCAGAAAAGCCTATCTATTCCCCTTGCAATTGAATCCCCTATAACTATTGCATTCCCACACTTTTTACTCCTCCCCTGTGCAGCAGAGCCAACCCATGGTGCAACGAATTGGGCTGTTCTTGCTTTTCCCTGAGAGGCCATTTCTCCCCAACAGTATCCAAAACGGTATATCTGTTTTGCAGGGGAATAGCCACAGGAGATTCCTGAACTGCCTGCCTAGTCCTCTTGCTTTGCCTGGTGGTCACCCATTCCCTTCATGCATGTGGAGTCTGAGCCTGCGGTGTGACCACCTCTCTATACGTGCTATCCACGATACTCTCTGCTTCGTGAATGCTCCACAGTGTCCCCAGCTCCCGCTCCGGAACCCGGGCTTCCAGGAGCTGCAGCTGGAGACACTTCCTGCACACATGCTGGTCCCGGGCCCTGGAAACTTTCTCAGCTTTCGACATGGAGCACGAAGAGCACACCACGGCTTTGAGCTCTCGTGCCATGGAATAACCCTTTAAATTAACCTTTTGGAATATCTTAATGTCAAATAATATCAGTGACTCTAGGGCCCTTCTTCCCTGGTCCTTGTTACTACAGAACTCCCGAAAAAAACACTAACTTAGTATATATGAAATAAACTGTAATCCTTTCTTACCTTAGACACTTATCCAGCTATTTAGAGCTATTCCCTAACAGCAGTGACTCACCAACCAAGCACCTTGCAGCTTTCCTGTGAAGTCACTGTTGGCTTTTTCTCTTTTTTAAAACTCGGACACGCCTGAAGAGGTCCGACTGCTCTCCGCTCCTGAAGTTAATGATGGTAGGGTAAGCATCCAATTGTTTTCAAGTACAGACAGCTAACCAGCAATTAGAAGTACCCTTCACTTTCAATTTAAAATTTCAGAGAACAAAATAAATGGTTATGTTTAGTGTAAGATAGTAGCTAAAAATGTTTTATTCGTTCGTGGGATGTGGGCGTCACTGGCTATGCAAGCATTTATTGCCCATCCCTAATTGCCCTTGAGAAGGTGGTGGTGAGCTGCTTTCTTGAACCGCTACCGTCCATGTGAGGTAGGTACACCCACAGTGCTGTGAGGAAGGGAGTTCCAGGATTGTGACCCAACGACAGTGAAGGAACGGCGATATAGTTCCAAGTCACGGTGGTGTGTGACTTGGACAGGAACTTGCAGGTGGTGATGTTCCCATGCATCTGCTGCTCTTGTCCTTCGTGATGGTAGAGGCCGCAGGTTTGGAAGGTGCCATCTAAGGAGCCTTGGTGCGTTGCTGCAGTGCATCTTGTAGATGGTACACACTGCTGCCACTGTGCGTCGGTGGTGGTGGGAGTGAATGTTTGTGCATGGTGTGCTAATCAAGCAGGCTGCTTTGTACTGGATGGTGTCGAGCTTCTTGAGTGTTGTTGGAGCTGCACCCATCCGGGCAAGTGGAAAGTATTCCATCGCACTCCTGACTTGTGCCTTGTAGATGATGGACAGGCTTTGGGGAGTCAGGAGGTGAATTACTCGCTGCAGGATTCCTAGCCTCTGACCTGCTCTTGTAGCCACGGTATTTATATGGCTACTCCAGTTCAGTTTCTGGTTAATGGTAGCCCTTAGGATGTTGATAGTGGGGGATTCAGCGATGGTGATGCCGTTGAATGTCAGGGGGAGATGGTTAGATTCTCTCTTGTTGGAAATGGTCATTGCCTGGCACTTGTGTGGCGCAAATGTTACTTGCCACTTTTCAGCTCAAGCCTGGATATTCAGGTCTTGCTGCCTTTCTACACGTACTGCTTCAGTATCTGAGGAGTCACGAATGATGCTGAACATTGTGCAATCATCAGTAAACATCCCCACTTCTGACCTTATGATTGAAGGAAGGTCATTGATAAAGCAGCTGAAGATGGTTAGGCCTAGGACACTACCCTGAGGAACTGCTGCAGTGATGTCCTGGAGCTCAGATGATTGACCTCCAACAACCACAGCCATCTTCCTTTGCGCTAGGTATGACTCCAACTAGCAGAGGGTTTTCCCCCGATTCCCATTGACTCCAGTTTCGCTAGGGCTCCTTGATGCCATACTCCGTCAAATGCTGCCTTGATGTCAAGGGCAGTCACTCACCTCACCTCTTGAATTCAGCTCGTTTGTCCATGTTTGAACCAAGGCTGTAATGAGGTCAGGAGCTGAGTGGCCCTGGCGGAACCCAAACTGAGCGTCACTGAGCAGGTTATTGCTAAGCAAGTGCTGCTTTATGGCACTGTTGATGACACCGTCCATCACTTTACTGATGATTGAGAGTAGACTGATGGGACGGTAATTGGCCGGGTTTAACTTGTCCAGCCTTTTGTGTACAGGACACACTTGGGCAATTTCCCACATTGCCGGTTAGATGCCAGTGTTGTAGCTGTATTGGAATAGCTTGGCTAGGGGAGCGGCAAGTTCTAGAGCACATGTCTTCAGTATTGTTGCCGGAATATTGTCAGGACCCATAGCCTTTGCAGTATCCAGTGCCTTCAGACGTTTCTTGATATCACGCAGAGTGAATCGAATTGGCTGAAGACTGGCATTTGTGATGCTGGGGACTTCAGCAGGGGGCCGTGATGGGTCATCAACTTGGCACTTCTGGCTGAAGATTGTTGCAAATGCTTCAGCCTTATCTTTCGCACTGATGTGCTGGGCTCCCCCATCATTGAGGTTGGGGATATTTATGGAGCCGCCTCCTCCAATTAGTTGTTTAATTGTCCTCCACCATTCACGGCTGGATGTGGCAGGATTGCAGAGCTTTGATCTGATCCGTTGGTTATGCGATCACTTAACTCTGTATCGCATGCTGCTTATGCAGTTTGGCATGCAAGTAGTCCTGGGTTGTAGCTTCACCAGGTTGACACCTCATTTTGAGGTATGCCTGGTGCTGCTCCTGGCATGCCCTCCTGCACTCTTCATTGAACCAGGGTTTGTCTCCTGGCTAAATGATAATGCTCGAGTGGGGGATATGCAGGGCCATGAGGTTACAGATTGTGGTTGAGTACAATTCTGCTGCTGATGATCCACAGTGTCTCATGGATGCCCAGTTCTGCATTGCTAGATCTGTTCGAAATCTATCCCATTTAGTACGTTGACAGTGCCACACAACACGATGGACGGTATAATCAATGTGAAGACGGGATTTCGTCTCCACAAAGATTATGCGGTGGTCACTTCTATCAATACTGTCATGGACAGAAGCATCTGCGGCATGCAGATTGGTGAGGATGAGGTCAAGTATGTTTTTCCCTCTTGGTTCCCCCACCACCTGCTGCAGACCCAGTCCAGCAGCCATGTCCTTTAATACTCGGCCAGCTCAGTCAGCAGTGGTGCTACGGAGCCCCTCTTGGTCATGGACATTGAAGTCCCCCACCGAGTATATTTTGTGCCTTTGCTGCCCTCAGTGCTTCCTCCTAGTGGTGTTCAACATGGAGTACTGACTCATCAGCTGAGGGAGGGTGGTAGGTGGTAATCAGTAGGAGGTTACCTTCCCCATGTGTGAACTGATGCCATGAGACTTCATGGGGTCCGGAATCGATGTTGGGGACTCCCAGGCCAACTCCCTCCCTACTGTAATAAAAGCAAAATACTGCGGATGCTGGAAATCTGAAACAAAAACAAGAAATGCTGGATTCACTCAGCAGGTCTGGCAGCATCTGTGGAAAGAGAAGCAGAGTTAACGTTTCGGGTCAGTGACCCTTCTTCGGAACTGACAAATATTAGAAAAGTCACAGATTATAAACAAGTGAGGTGGGGGTTGGGCAAGAGATAACAAAGGAGAAGGTGCAGATTGGACCAGGCCACATAGCTGACCAAAAGGTCACAGAGCAAAGGCAAACAATATGTTAATGGTGTTTTGAAAGACAAAGCATTAGTACAGATTAGGTGTGAATATACTGAATATAGAACATCAGCAAGTGCAAACCTGAAGAAAAACAACCTGAAAAAAACAGTGGGTAAGCAAACTGAACAAACTAAGATGAAATGAAATAAATGCAAAAAATGTAAAAAGGAATGCAAAAAAAAAGGAAGAAAAAATAACTAAAAATGAAAGTAAAGTGGGGGGCTGTCATGCTCTGAAATTATTGAACTCAATGTTCAGTCCGGCAGGCTGTAGTGTGCCTAATCGGTAGATGAGATGCTGTTCCTCGAGCTTGCGTTGATGTTCACTGGAACACTGCAGCAATCCCAGGACAGAGATGTGAGCATGAGAGCAGGGGGGAGTGTTGAAATGGCAAGCAACCGGAAGCTCAGGGTCCTGCTTGCGGACTGAGCGGAGATGTTCCGCAAAGCGGTCACCCAGTCTGCGCTTGGTCTCCCCAATGTAGAGGAGACCACACTGTGAGCAGCGAATACAGTATACTACATTGAAAGAAGTACAAGTAAATCGCTGCTTCACCTGAAAGGAGTGTTTGGGGCCTGGGATAGTGAGGAGAGAGGAGGTAAATGGGCAGGTATTACACCTCCTGCGATTGCAAGGGAAGGTGCCCTGGGACGGGGACGAGGTGGTGGGGGTAATGGAGGAGTGGACCAGGGTGTCGCGGAGGGAACGATCCCTTCGGAATGCTGACAGGGGAAGGGAGGGGAAGATGTGACTGGTAGTGGCATCACGCTGGAGGTGGCGAAAATGGCGGAGGATGATCCTTTGGATATGGAGGCTGGTGGGATGAAAAGTGAGGACAAGGGGAACCCTGTCACGGTTCTGGGAGGGAGGGGAAGGGGTGAGGGTAGAGGTGCGGGGAATGGGTCGGACACGGTTGAGGGCCCTGTCAACCACAGTGGGGGGAAATCCTCGGTTGAGGAAAAAGGAGGTCATATCAGAAGCACCGTCATGGAAGGTAGCATCATCAGAGCAGATGCGTCGGAGACGGAGAAACTGGGAGAATGGAATGGAGTCCTTACAGGAGGTAGGGTGTGAAGAAGTGTAGTCGAGGTAGCTGTGGGAGTCAGTGGGCTTATAATGGATATTGGTAGACAACCTATCCCCAGAGATGGAGACAGAGAAGTCGAGGAAGGGAAGGGAAGTGTCAGAGATGGACCATGTAAAGGTGAGAGAAGGGTGGAAATTGGAAGCAAAGTTGATAAAGTTTTCGAGTTCGGGGCGGGAGCAGGAAACGGCACCGATACAGTCATCAATGTACCGGAAAAAGAGTTGGGGGAGGGGGCCTGAGTAGGACTGGAACAAAGAATGCTCGACATATCCCACAAAAAGACAGGCATAACTAGGACCCATGCGGGTACCCATAGCGACACCTTTTACTTGAAGGAAGTGAGCGGAGTTGAAGGAGAAGTTGTTCAATGTGAGAACAAGTTCAGCCAGGCGGAGGAGGGTGGTGGTGGATGGGGACTGGTTGGGCCTCTGTTCCAGGAAGAAGCGGAGAGCCCTCAAACCATCCTGGTGGGGGATGGAGGTGTAGAGCGATTGGACGTCCATAGTGAAGAGGAGGCGGTTGGGACCAGGAAACTGGAAATTGTCAAAATGACGTAGGGCGTCAGAAGAGTCACGGATGTAGGTGGGAAGAGACTGCACCAGCGGAGAAAAGATAGATCTCCTCTGGAGATCTTCCCTCTACAGCTTCCAACCTCATAGTCCCGCAACCCCGGACAGCCCGCTTCTATCTCCTTCCCAAAATCCACAAACGGGACTGTCCCGGCAGACCCATTGTGTCAGCCTGCTCCTGCCCAACTGAACTTATTTCTTCCTATCTCGACTCTATCTTTTCTCCGCTGGTGCAGTCTCTTCCCACCTACATCCGTGACTCTTCTGACGCCCTACGTCATTTTGACAATTTCCAGTTTCCTGGTCCCAACCGCCTCCTCTTCACTATGGACGTCCAATCGCTCTACACCTCCATCCCCCACCAGGATGGTTTGAGGGCTCTCCGCTTCTTCCTGGAACAGAGGCCCAACCAGTCCCCATCCACCACCACCCTCCTCCGCCTGGCTGAACTTGTTCTCACATTGAACAACTTCTCCTTCAACTCCGCTCACTTCCTTCAAGTAAAAGGTGTCGCTATGGGTACCCGCATGGGTCCTAGTTATGCCTGTCTTTTTGTGGGATATGTCGAGCATTCTTTGTTCCAGTCCTACTCAGGCCCCCTCCCCCAACTCTTTTTCCGGTACATTGATGACTGTATCGGTGCCGTTTCCTGCTCCCGCCCCGAACTCGAAAACTTTATCAACTTTGCTTCCAATTTCCACCCTTCTCTCACCTTTACATGGTCCATCTCTGACACTTCCCTTCCCTTCCTCGACTTCTCTGTCTCCATCTCTGGGGATAGGTTGTCTACCAATATCCATTATAAGCCCACTGACTCCCACAGCTACCTCGACTACACTTCTTCACACCCTACCTCCTGTAAGGACTCCATTCCATTCTCCCAGTTTCTCCGTCTCCGACGCATCTGCTCTGATGATGCTACCTTCCATGACGGTGCTTCTGATATGACCTCCTTTTTCCTCAACCGAGGATTTCCCCCCACTGTGGTTGACAGGGCCCTCAACCGTGTCCGACCCATTCCCCGCACCTCTACCCTCACCCCTTCCCCTCCCTCCCAGAACCGTGACAGGGTTCCCCTTGTCCTCACTTTTCATCCCACCAGCCTCCATATCCAAAGGATCATCCTCCGCCATTTTCGCCACCTCCAGCGTGATGCCACTACCAGTCACATCTTCCCCTCCCTTCCCCTGTCAGCATTCCGAAGGGATCGTTCCCTCCGCGACACCCTGGTCCACTCCTCCATTACCCCCACCACCTCGTCCCCGTCCCAGGGCACCTTCCCTTGCAATCGCAGGAGGTGTAATACCTGCCCATTTACCTCCTCTCTCCTCACTATCCCAGGCCCCAAACACTCCTTTCAGGTGAAGCAGCGATTTACTTGTACTTCTTTCAATGTAGTATACTGTATTCGCTGCTCACAGTGTGGTCTCCTCTACATTGGGGAGACCAAGCGCAGACTGGGTGACCGCTTTGCGGAACATCTCCGCTCAGTCCGCAAGCAGGACCCTGAGCTTCCGGTTGCTTGCCATTTCAACACTCCCCCCTGCTCTCATGCTCACATCTCTGTCCTGGGATTGCTGCAGTGTTCCAGTGAACATCAACGCAAGCTCGAGGAACAGCATCTCATCTACCGATTAGGCACACTACAGCCTGCCGGACTGAACATTGAGTTCAATAATTTCAGAGCATGACAGCCCCCCACTTTACTTTCATTTTTAGTTATTTTTTCTTCCTTTTTTTTTGCATTCCTTTTTACATTTTTTGCATTTATTTCATTTCATCTTAGTTTGTTCAGTTTGCTTACCCACTGTTTTTTTCAGGTTGTTTTTCTTCAGGTTTGCACTTGCTGATGTTCTATATTCAGTATATTCACACCTAATCTGTACTAATGCTTTGTCTTTCAAAACACCATTAACATATTGTTTGCCTTTGCTCTGTGACCTTTTGGTCAGCTATGTGGCCTGGTCCAATCTGCACCTTCTCCTTTGTTATCTCTTGCCCAACCCCCACCTCACTTGTTTATAATCTGTGACTTTTCTAATATTTGTCAGTTCCGAAGAAGGGTCACTGACCCGAAACGTTAACTCTGCTTCTCTTTCCACAGATGCTGCCAGACCTGCTGAGTGAATCCAGCATTTCTTGTTTTTGTCCCTCCCTACTGTGTACCACTGTGCCACCACTTCTCGTGGGTCTGTCCTGCCGTTGGGACAGGACATACCTGGGGATAGTGATTGCAGTGTCTGGGACATAGAAAGAACAAAGAAAATTACAGCACAGGAATAGGCCCTTCGGCCCTCCAAGCCAACGCCGATCCAAATCCTCTATCTAAACCTGTCGCCTATTTTCTAAGGGTCTGTTTCTCTTTACTTCCTGCCCATTCATGTATCTGTCTAGATACATCTTAAAAGACGCTATTGTGCCCGCGTCTACCACCTCCGCTGGTAATGCGTTCCATGCACCCACCACCCTCTGCGTAAAGAACTTTCCACGCATATCCCCCCTAAACATTTCCCCTTTCACTTTGAACTCGTGTCCCTTTGTAATTGAATCCCCCACCCTGGGGAAAAAGCTTCTTGCTATCCACCCTGTCTATACCTCTCATGATTTTGTACACCTCAAACAGGTCCCCCCTCAACCTCCGTCTTTCTGATGAAAATAATCCTAATCTACTCAACCTCTCTTCATAGCTAGTGCCCTCCATACCAGGCAACATCCTGGTGAACCTCCTCTGCACCCTCTCCAAAGCATCCACATCCTTTTGGTAATGTGGCGACCAGAACTGCATGCAGTATTCCAAATGTGGCCGAACCAAAGTCCTATACAACTGTAACATGACCTGCCAACCCTTGTACTCAATACCCCGTCCGATGAAGGAAAGCATGCCGTATGCCTTCTTGACCACTCTATTGACCTGCGTTGCCACCTTCAGGGAACAATGGACCTGAACACCCAAATCTCTCTGTACATCAATTTTCCCCAGGACTTTTCCATTTACTGTATAGTTCACTCTTGAATTGGATCTTCCAAAATGCATCACCTCGCATTTGCCCTGATTGAACTCCATCTGCCATTTCTCTGCCCAACTCTCCAATCTATCTATATTCTGCTGTATTCTCTGACAGTCCCCTTCACTATCTGCTACTCCACCAATCTTAGTGTCGTCTGCAAACTTGCTAATCAGACCACCTATACTTTCCTCCAAATCATTAATGTATATCACAAACAACAGTGGTCCCAGCACGGATCCCTGTGGAACAACTCTGGTCACACGTCTCCATTTTGAGAAACTCCCTTCCACTGCTACTCTCTGTCTCCTGTTGCCCAGCCAGTTCTTTATCCATCTAGCTAGTACACCTTGGACCCCATGCGCCTTCACTTTCTCCATCAGCCTACATTGTCTGTAAGGTATGATTCCGTGAGTATGACTATGTCGGGCTGTTTCTTGAGTAGTCTGTGGGACAGCTCTCCCAACTTTGGCACAAGCCCCCAGATGTTCGTAAGGAGGACTTTGCAGGGTCGACGGGGCCGGATTTGCCGTTGTTGTTTACGGTGCGTAGGTCGATGCCAGGCGGTCCGTCCAGTTTCATTCCTTTTTATTGACTTTGCAGCGGTTAGGTACAAATGAGTGGCTTGCTAGGCCATTTCGAGAGCATGTAAGAGTTAACCACATTTCTGTGGGTCTAGAGTCACATGTAGGCCAGACCAGGTAAGGACAGCAGATTTCCTTCCCTAAAGGACATTAATGAAACAGATGGGTTTTTACAACAATTGACAATGGTTTCATGGCCATCATTAGACTAGCTTTTAATTCCAGATTTATTAATTAAATTCAAATTCCACCTTCTGCTGTGGTGGGATTTGAACCCATGTCTCCAGATCAATACCCTAGATCTCTGGGTTACTCGTCCAGTGATAATACCACTGCCTCCCCAGAAAATGAAGAAACTTTAAAAAAAAAGGAATTTTTTTTATCGCAGTGGAGAAATTTGGCTTTTCACAAATATAAAATTAGCTTTTCAGAGCAGGTGAGGCTGTTTAGTAGTCCTTATGAACTTAGTACGCAGTTTAAAAGCCCAGTTATACTACTTTCAACAAGGTGCAACTTTTTCAAGGGTTTTTTTTTTACAGTGAGACTGACAGTGTTGAGAGTGAAAGTGCGCTTCACATCAGTTGAAAGATTTCCCATCGATTGCTGTCTGGAGGAGGTTCCTCAACGCACCCACTGGAGAAGAGCAGAACCACCGACAGCCTTATTCTGCACATGTGCACTTCTGAATTTGCTGTCAGTTTCATTGGAGTAATGTTGACATAGGCCGTCAGCTTCACCATCATCAACACCAAAAAATATGGGCTGATATTGTGGTTATGATATTTGACTAGTAATCCAGAGGCATGGACTTATGATCATGAGACAAGAGTTCACATCCCGCCATGGCAGCTGGGGAAGTTAAATTCAACTAATTAAATTAATATTGAATCAAAGGCTGGTGTCAGTAATGGTCACTGATACTACCGGATTGCTATGAAAACCCATCTGGGTTATTAATGTCCTTTTAGGGAAGGAAATCTTCTGTCCTTGCCTGGTCTGATCTATGCTACATGACTTGATTGCCAGCATTTTCTGTTTTCATTTTAGATGTCCATATCCACTTGGTTTTAATACAAAAGCAAAATACTATCTGCTGGAAGTCTGAAATAGAGACAGGAAAACCCTGGAAATACTCAGCAGGTCTGGCAGCATCTGTGGAGAGAGAAGCAGAGTTTAATAATTCAGACGTGTGACCTTTCATCAGAACCAGACCTGCTGAGTATTTCCAGCATTTTCTGTTTTTAATTCCTTGGCTTTTTGTAGAATGTGCATAGTGTTTTCAAAAGTGTGGGCGCTCGTTAAAAATGTAGAAACTTGTTGTTTGATGTCGTATGGTGTTGAAGCTTAGCTCTATTAAATGCCCTCTTTTTGGGAGAGGGTGGAGAGCTGATGTTGCAGGAGCTTGTCATAAGGGTTATCCCTCTTGAGTGATTTGTCAAAGGCAGTGATGGTGACAGCTTCTGAGAAACTGAGCAGCATATGCGAGACTGCTGACTAGATTGTGAGCAACGTTGGAGTGTGTGATAACAAACCTGATCTGTTTTGTGGTTAATTAAGTTCACTCAAATTTGTTTGAACAGTATATGACAGAGCAAACATAAAACCTATTTATTCTTAAATAGCTATGCAAAGAGCTGTACTAATTAGAAGAGTGCCAAGACGTATTTCTGATTCAGATTATCTCAAATTCGGTCAATTTTGGACAAAAAAAAATTGAATTGCCCAGTCATTAGAATTGAATAAAGCAAGTAACAGGGAAGGAATTGAGTAGATTCTGAATGCAGTTCTGTTCGCTTGTAAAGCTTCATGCAATATGTTTATTCATAGAATGATCTCTTTCTCTGCTGTAACATTCAGTCCATTGGATGCTGGAAATCTGAAACAAAAACAGAAAATTATGGGAATATTCAGCAGGTCAGGCACTATCTTTCCTCCCCGTTCTCCACCCACCTTCACTTGCTCGAAACCTATTACATGGCTAGCATTTTTCCGGTTCTGATGTAAGGTCACAGACCTGAAATGTTAACACTTTTTCTCTTCACAGATGCAGCCTGACCTGAGTATTTCCAGCATTTTCTGTGTTTAAATCTAATGGTGGTCCTGTTCCTCCCCATTGTTTTTAATATTCCTTCTCCTTTTCTCAATCAACAACCTAAATCCTGTTTAAAATAATTTGTAGACTTTGCTTCAGTGACTGTGTGGGTGGGAATTCCACATTCTGACCATTCCATGTCTGAATTATTTCTACCTCACCCCCCCCCCCCCCCAGTTATTTTGTGTATCTTTAATTATGGTTGACTTAAATTTGTGCCCTCTTGACCATATTGACTAGCAGACAAAATAACATCACTATTTACCTTAACCTTTGATAATCTTAAAGACATCTATCAGGGCAAACCTCAGTCTTCTCAGCTCCGTGCCATGGCCAATATTTTTCCCTCAGCCAACATTACTAAACTGATCCTCTGATTGTTTATCTCATTGCTGTGTTTGTGACTTTGCTGTGTGCAGTTTGGCTGTTGAGTTCCCCTACATTGCAACATACTTCTGAAGTTCTTCATTGGCTGTCAACTTTAGGACATCTTGATGTTGTGCAAGATGTTACATAAATATGAATTTGTTCCTTTTTTAAAAAGGGAAAGATCCCTGACTTGAGTTCTGCATATTAGTAACAGTAACCTCCCTAGTGAATTTACTCTGTACAATTACATTGCTTTTATACCTCCTGCACTGAGTTGTCCAAAATGATCCACAGTAGTCCAGTTGAGGCTAAGTTAAGACTTTGTAGAAGTTCCACATTGTCATTCTTGCTCTTGTATGTATCTGGATACAAAATTGCAGGTCCCTTTTGCCTGTTCTGTGGCATTTATGTATTTGGGCTGCTACGTTTAATAACTTTTCTAACTGCATTTGTGTTCCATTTAAAAATCTTGCCATTAAAGGTGCAGTTCCTTCTATCATTTCCAAAATACACAGCTCCATGTTTTGCTGCATTGAACTGTCTGCTTGTCATGCTAGCTGGTCTTTGTCCTTGAGGTATTTTGCAATCATGTCAGAGTTTGTCATAGCTCCTATTTGATATGAGTAAATTTTGACATTAGTCCCTCCAGTCCTCTAAGCCCTTAAATTAATGTATTTAATAAATAAGAGTGAACACTATGTTGGCTTCTCTGGAACACCACAGTAACAACTTACATTAAAGATGCTATAAAAATATAATAAAAGATCCCACGGTACTTGATAGCATTATAAAGCATAATTAGACAGCCAGCCACATAAGGTGATATTCAGACAGATGGCAAATAGCTTGGTCAAAGAGGTAAGTTTGAAGGAGTGTCTTAAAGGAGGAAAGTGAGGCAGAGAGATGTGGGGAGGGAATTGCAGAGCTTGGGGCCTGGGCAACTGAAGGCACAGCCACCAGTGGCAGAACCTTTATATTCGGGGTTGTTCAAGGGGCCAGCATTAGAAGAGCACAGATATCTGAGGGTTTTGGGGCTGGAGGAGATTAGAGATTGAGGATTCTTCCTCACCCCTCCCTATCATCTGTAGGTTGGTGGTTACCAATGACTAAAATCTTAACCTGACAAACCATGTTAGTACCATAGCTCCAAGAGGAGGACATAGTTTCGGTCCAGTGATGTATGGCCCACCTCCTGACCCATCATATAGGACTCCAGTCAGGATCACGATGGAATATTCCTTGCGTCTGTTTGGAGATAATGGCAAGAACACCCAAAAAGCTTCATAGCATCTAGATAGAGAAGTTCATGTAATCAGCACCACTGCCAAGGGACACAGCATTCACTTCCTCCGTCACTAGCACAATGTGGTTTGCAGCCTGTACAACTTACAGGGTGTATTGCAACCTCCCTTCCTTGTGCCCTTCAGCAGTAAGAAGAGCTGCAATGTCGCACAAGACATTTTACATTTACAGAAGCAATTTTGGCTTGGCCATAAATTGCTGTTCCTTCATTGCTGTATGAATAGCCTGGAATTTCATACTTTGCACTATTTGTAGGAACACAGTCACCACAACGACTGCAGTGGTTCAAGCAGAAGGCCATCCCACTTGAGGGCAACTTCTGGATGGGCAATGAATGGCTGCCTTGAGCATGTTGGCCACATCCCAAGAGCAAATTTTTTAAAAATGGAGTTCCATAGTTTGGCTTATCACTGATTTTGTTGCTAGTACTCAAACTATTTGAGCACTGAAACTATTCTTTTGTTGAATCCCATAAGATTAAAGGGACAGTGGCAGTGTAGTTACAAAATTGACCAAGGGACAGAAAGCGGAGAGGAGTGGTGAATGACTGTTTTTCAGACTGGAGAGAAAAGTTAGTATTGGGAAGAGATTGGTGTTAGGCCCACTGCTCTTTCTGATTATCTATTAATGACCTGGCCGTTCGTATATAGGGCATAATTTCAAAGCTAGGAGGTTACATGAAACTCATGTAATAAGTAAGAGGATAGTGAGACAGGGCATTGACTGGTGAACTGAGCAGACACATGGCAGATATTTAATGCAAAGAAGTGGGAGGTGATAAATTTTGGTAGGTAGAATGAGGAGAGGCAATACAAACTAAATCAAATTTGAAGGAGGCTGCAAGAATAGAGATTTAGGGGTGGTAGGATAAGTTGAGAAGGCTGTTAAAGCCAAGGATTCAATATGCTTTATTAATAGGCATAGAGTATAAAACAAGGAAGTTACGCTAAAGCTATATAATACACTGATTAGGCCTCAGCTAGAGTTTTGAGTTCAGTTTGGGCTACTGCACTTCAGGAAAGATGTCAAAGCCTTGGAGACAGTGCACAGGAGATTTACCAGAATGATATCAGGGATTAGGGACTTGAGTTTTGTGGAGAGACTGGGGTTGTTTTTGATTAGAGCAGTGAAGGTTAAGGGGAGATTTGCTAGATATGTTCAAGGTCATGAATTGTCTTGACTGAGTAAATAAGGAAAAAATGTTTCTGTTGGCAGAAATTTTGGTAATCAGAGGGTACAGCTTTCTGGTGATTAGCAACAGAAGCAGAGGCAACATGAAACCTTTTTTTAACATGGCGAGTTATGATCTTGAATGCACTGCCTGAAAGGGTGGTGGAAATAGATTCAGTCGTAACATTCGAAAGGGAATTAAATAACTACTTGAAGGGAAAATTTGCAGGGCTATGAGAAAAGAGCTGGGGAGTGGAGCTAGTTGGATCACACTTTCAAAGAACCAGCACTGTCACAATGAGCAAAATGACCTCTTTCTGCTATATCATTCTATGATATTTTATGGTTTTTTAGGTAAACACTTGGGAGCCAATCCAGATCTTCATCCATGTTGTTAAATATTCTTCTTCTTTGGCCTCCTTGTCTTGAGAGACAATGGCTAAGCACATAGAGGTGGTCAGTGGTTTGTGAAGCTGCGCTTGGAGTGGCTATAAAGGCCAATTCTAGAGTGACAGACTCTTCCACAGGCGCTGCAGATAAAATTGGTTGTCGGGGCTGTTGCACATTTGGCTCTCTCCTTGCGCTTCTGTCTTTTTTCCTGCCAACAGCTAAGTCTCTTCGACTCGCCACTCTTTAGCCCTGCCTTTATGGCTGTCCACCAGCTCTGGCAATCACTGGCAACTGACTCCCACGACTTGTGGTCAAGGTTGTATGTTTTTAAATATAGTCCTCCTAAGTTCATCTGCATTGTGGGAGTGGGTCTCCTAATTTTCTTCCTTTTTCTAAGAAAGTGCATATGCCCTCAGATTCCTCCCCCAAATGGCTGTTCATCTGTGAAACCAATTATCGTGCCCCTATCATCTGGATGAGATCAACAACGAAGAGCAGACCAGTGATTCAGTTTATTCATCTGTGCAAGTCAATACAGCATGTCATGTGAAATAACATTGTGTCACTTGTGGTGGGATGAGGGAGGGCATGCTATCAGATGTTGGAAGATTTGAATTTAGAAATGGTGTTTGGTCATAAGGCAAAGCTCCTCAATCAGATATTTTGGCAACTGAACTTGCTGGGCAAATTGTCGAATGCTTACGGTTATTTTATCTGTGTGTAACTTCCCTTTGAAATTGAGAAGGGGATGAGAAATTACCATACACTGCAGAATACCAAAGTAAGAGCCAGACATTAATTTTTAAAACATACATTTGTACAGCATTGTGAACAAAAAAATTCCCAAGACACTTCAGATAGGAACAGGGGCAGACCATCCAGTCCTTAGAGCCTGTTCTACCATTTTGTTAGATCATGGCTGATCTGTACCTCAACTCCATTTACTTGTCTTTTCTCATATCCCTTGATAGCCTTGCTGAACAAAAATATTTCCATCTGTCAATGAGATTTTAAATTGGCACAGTATCCACAGCCTTTCGTTGGGGGAGATTGACAGTGTTTCAGATTTCTAATACACTTTGTGCAGAAAAGGAACTACGTACTTCACTCATTTGGCCTAGCAGTAACTTTAAGATTATGTCCATTTGTACACAAATAGAAATTGGGGATTGGCACTGAGCCATCAATCTTTTGGGCCTCCTTATCTCGAGAGACAATGGATACGCGCCTGGAGGTGGTCAGTGGTTTGTGAAGCAGCGCTTGGAGTGGCTATAAAGGCCAATTCTGGAGTAACCGGCTCTTCCACAGGTGCTGCAGAGAAATTTGTTTGTTGGGGCTGTTGCACAGTTGGCTCTCCCCTTGCGCCTCTGTCTTTTTTCCTGCCAACTACTAAGTCTCTTCGACTCGCCACAATTTAGCCCTGTCTTTATGGCTGCCCGCCAGCTCTGGCGAATGCTGGCAACTGACTCCCACGACTTGTGATCAATGTCACACGATTTCATGTCGCGTTTGCAGACGTCTTTATAACGGAGACATGGACGGCCGGTGGGTCTGATACCAGTGGCGAGCTCGCTGTACAATGTGTCTTTGGGGATCCTGCCATCTTCCATGCGGCTCACATGGCCAAGCCATCTCAAGCGCCGCTGACTCAGTAGTGTGTATAAGCTGGGGATGTTGGCCGCTTCAAGGACTTCTGTGTTGGAGATATAGTCCTGCCACCTGATGCCAAGTATTCTCCGAAGGCAGCGAAGATGGAATGAATTGAGACGTCGCTCTTGGCTGGCATACGTTGTCCAGGCCTCGCTGCCATAGAGCAAGGTACTGAGGACACAGGCCTGATACACTCGGACTTTTGTGTTCCGTGTCAGTGCGCCATTTTCCCACACTCTCTTGGCCAGTCTGAACATAGCAGTGGAAGCCTTACCCATGCGCTTGTTGATTTCTGCATCTAGAGACAGGTTACTGGTGATAGTTGAGCCTAGGTAGGTGAACTCTTGAACCACTTCCAGAGCGTGGTCGCCAATATTGATGGATGGAGCATTTCTGACATCCTGCCCCATGATGTTCGTTTTCTTGAGGCTGATGGTTAGGCCAAATTCATTGCAGGCAGACGCAAACCTGTCGATGAGACTCTGCAGGCATTCTTCAGTGTGAGATGTTAAAGCAGCATCGTCAGCAAAGAGGAGTTCTCTGATGAGGACTTTCCGTACTTTGGACTTCGCTCTTAGACGGGCAAGGTTGAACAACCTGCCCCCTGATCTTGTGTGGAGGAAAATTCCTTCTTCAGAGGATTTGAACGCATGTGAAAGCAGCAGGGAGAAGAAAATCCCAAAAAGTGTGGGTGCGAGAACACAGCCCTGTTTCACACCACTCAGGATAGGAAAGGGCTCTGATGAGGAGCCACCATGTTGAATTGTGCCTTTCATATTGTCATGGAATGAGGTGATGATACTTAGTAGCTTTGGTGGACATCCGATCTTTTCTAGTAGTCTGAAGAGACCACGTCTGCTGACGAGGTCAAAGGCTTTGGTGAGATCAATGAAAGCAATGTAGAGGGGCATCTGCTGTTCACGGCATTTCTCCTGTATCTGACGAAGGGAGAACAGCATGTCAATAGTCGATCTCTCTGCACGAAAGCCACACTGTGCCTCAGGGTAGACGCAGGATTATAGAGACACAGGATTATAGGAAAGGAGTTTTGGAAAGTGGGCTCAGGATTCTGCAATCAACCAGTAGGGTGAAGGGAGGGAATACACAAAGTTGGAGTCAAAGGGCAGTTGGGTGATGCCGTGGAGGGAGCTCAAGATGAGGACGAGGGTTTTAAATGTAATTTGTGGGGCATAGGAAGCCAATGCATTTCAGTGGCGACAGGAATGATGGTCGAGCTGTGCAGGACTGGTTGATCGGTAGCTGTGTTTTGGACAAGGAAGATGGGATGCTGGACAGAAGGGAATAACCAGATTTTGAGGTGCTCGGTGGTGGGTTGACAGAGGAGCAGATCTGTTGGCATCCTTTCATCTATGACAGATGATGGACCTGCAGCAAACAGGTGAGGTGTCTTCTCGGTGGACCTTTGCTGATTGCTGTGAAAGCTAATCCTTGAGAGACCGGTTCTTTCACGATCCACACATGAAGCTGTCCAGTGATGCTGTGAGTTGTTTTCGGTGTTGGCGGCTGTAGCCACTGGTTATCTCGGTAGTGTACACCACTTCACAGGAAATCGCCATTTCCCTCTTTTTTTTAAAAATTAGTTCGTGAGATGTGGGTGTTGCTGCAGCATTTGTTGCCCATCCCTAATTGCCCTTGAAGTGGTGGTGAGTTGCCTTCTTGAACCGCTGCAGTCCTTGTGGTACATCAACAGTGCTGTTAGGAAGGGAGTTGCAGGATTTTGACCAGTGACAGTGAAGGAATGGCCATATAGTTCCAAGTCAGGATGGTGTGTGGCTTGGAGGGGAACTTGCAGGTGATGGTGTTACCATGCATCTGCTGCCCTTGTCCTTCTAGGTGGTAGAGTTTGTGGGTTTGGAAGGTGCTGTTGAAGGAGTGACTCCCAGGTACGATAGTTGACATTTAGGGCCTTTGTGACACGCTTGCAAGCATCTTTGAAATGGAACTTTGGTTGTCTGGCCCTGACTACCTCACCATACAGAAGACCTTTGGGTACGAAACTATTTTCCATCCTGTGGGCATGTCCGATCCACCGAAGCCGCCTCGGTTTGATTAGTGTCAACACATTTGGGAGCTCTGCCTTTGAGAGGATGGCCACATTGATTTTTGTCTTGCCAAGATAGACCCATAATTTTTTTAAAAATCATACATGGGGTGTGGGTGTCGCTGGCTCGCCAGCATTTATTGTCCATCCCTAATTGCCCTTGAGAAGGTGGTGGTGAGCTGCCTTCTTGAACCGCTGCAGTCCAAGTGAGGTAGGTACACCCACAGTGCTGTTAGGAAAGGAGTTCCAGGATTTTGACTCGGCGACAGTGAAGGAACGGCGATGTACTTCCAAGTCAGGATGGTGTGTGACTTGGACAGGAACTTGCAGGTGGTGGTGTTCCCATGTATTTATAGAACATAGAACATACAGCACAGAACAGGCCCTTCGGCCCACAATGTTGTGCCGATCCTTTGTCCTCTGTCAAGGACAATTTAATCTATACCCCATCATTCTCCTTTATCCATATACCTATCCAAAAGCCTTTTGAAAGTCCCTAAAGTTTCTGACTCAACAACTTCCCCGGGCAAGGCATTCCATGCCTCGACCACTCTCTGGGTAAAGAACCTTCCCCTGACATCCCCCTTATATCTCCCACCCTTCACCTTAAATTTATGACCCCTTGTAACGCTTTGCTCCACCCGGGGAAAGAGTTTCTGACTGTCTACCCTATCTATTCCCCTGATCATCTTATAAACCTCTATCATGTCACCCCTCATCCTTCTCCTTTCTAATGAGAAGAGGCCTAGAATGTTCAGCCTTTCCTCGTAAGACTTATTCTCCATTCCAGGCAACATCCTGGTAAATCTCCTCTGCACCCTCTCCAAGGCTTCCACATCCTTCCTAAAATGAGGCGACCAGAACTGCACACAGTACTCCAAATGAGGCCTTACCAAGGTCCTGTACAGCTGCATCATCACCTCACGGCTCTTAAATTCAATCCCTCTGCTAATGAACGCTAACACCCCATATGCCTTCTTCACAGCCCTATCCACTTGAGTTGCAACTTTCAATGATCTATGCACATAGACCCCAAGGTCTCTCTGCTCCTCCACATGCCCAAGAACCCTACCGTTAACCCAGTATTTTGCATTCATGTTTGTCCTTCCAAAATGGACGACCTCACACTTTTCAGGGTTAAACTCCATCTGCCACTTTTCAGCCCAGCACTGCTGCCCTTGTCCTTCTAGTTGGTACAGGTCGCGGGTTTGGAAGATGTTGACTAAGGATCCTTAGTGCGTTGCTGCATTGCATCTTGCAGATGGTACACACTGCTGCCACTGTGCATGGTGGTAGAGGGAGTGAATGTGAATGGGGTGTCAATCCAGTGTCGAGCTTCTTGAGTGTTGTTGGAGCTGCACCCATCCAGGTAAGTGGCGAGTGTTCCATCACACTCCTGACTTGTGCTTTGTAAATGGTGGACAGGCTTTGGGGAGTCAGGAAGTGGGTTACTTGCTGCAGAATTCCCTCTCTGACCTGCTGTTGTAGCCATGGTATTCATATGGTGATAACAGTTCAGTTTCTGGTCATTGGTAACCCCTATGATAGTGGGGGATTCAGCGATCGTAATGCCATGGAATGTCAAGGAGAGATGGTTAGATTCTCTCTTGTTGGAGATGGTCATTGCCCGGCACTTGTGTGGCATGAATGTCACTTGCCACTTATCAGCTCAAGCCTGGATATTGTCCGGGTCTTGTTGCATCTCTACATGGACTGCTTCAGTATCTGAGGAGTCACAATTGGTGCTGAACATTGTACAATGATCAGCACACATCCCCACTTCTGACCTTGTGACTGAAGAAAGATCATTGATGAAGCAGCTGAAGATGGTTGCGCCCAGGACACTACCCTGAGGAACTCCTGCAGTGATGTCCTGGAGCTGAGATGATTGACCTCCAACAAACACAACCATCTTCCTTTGCGCTAGGTATAACTCCAACCAGCAGAGTCCCCCCGATTCCCATTGACTTCAGTTTTGCTCGGGCTCCTTGATGCCATACTCTGTCAAATGCTGCCTTATCTATATGGACTTTAGTGAAGCCTTTGACAAGGTCCCGCATGGCAGACTGGTACAAAAGGTGAAGTCACACGGGATCAGAGGTGAGCTGGCAAGATGGATACAGAACTGGCTCGGTCATAGAAGACAGAGGGTAACAGTGGAAGGGTGTTTTTCTGAATGGAGGGATGTGACTAGTGGTGTTCTGCAGGGATCAGTGCTGGGACCTTTGCTGTTTGAAGTATATATAAATGATTTGGAGGAAAATGTAGCTGGTCTGATTAAGTTTGTGGATGACAAAGGTTGGTGGAGTTGTGGATAATGATGAGGATTGTCAGAGGATACAGCAGGATATAGATCGGTTGGAGACTTGGGCGGAGCAATGGCAGATGGAGTTTAATCCGGACAAATGTGAGGTAATGCATTTTGGAAGGTCTAATGCAGGTGGGAGGTATACAGTAAATGGCAGAACCCATAGGAGTATTGACAGGCAGAGAGATCTGGGCATACAGGTCCACAGGTCACTGAAAGTGGCAACGCGGGTGGATAAGGTAGTCAAGAAGGCATATGGCATGCTTGCCTTTATCGGTCGGGGCATAGAGTATAAAAATTGGCAAGTCATGTTGCAGCTGTACAGAACCTTAGTTAGGCCACACTTAGAATATTGCGTACAATTCTGGTCACCACACTACCAGAAGGACGTGGAGGCTTTGGAGAGGGTACAGAGGAGGTTTACCAGGATGTTGCCTGGTCTTGAGGGCATTAGCTATGAGGAGAAGTTGGAAAAACTCGGATTGTTTTCACTGGAACGACGGAGGTGGAGGGGCGACATGATAGAGGTTTACAAAGTTATAAGCGGCATGGACAGAGTGGATAGTCAGAAGCTTTTTCCCAGGGTTGAAGAGTCAGTTAGGGGACATAGGTTTAAGGTGCGAGGGGCAAAGTTTAGAGGGGATGTGCGAGGCAAGTGTTTTACACATGGTGGTGAGTGCCTGGAACTTGCTGCCAGGGGAGGTGGTGGAAGCAGATACGATAGCGACGTTTAAGAGACATCTTGACAAATACATGAATAGGAAGGGAATAGACGGATATGGGCCCCTGAGGTGCAGAAGGTGTTAGTTTAGGCAGGCATCAAGATCGGCGCAGGCACGGATGGCTGAATGGCCTGTTCCTGTGCTGTACTGTTCTTTGTTCTTTGATGTCAAGGGCAGTCACTCTCACCTCACCTCTTGAATTCAGCACTTTTGTCCATGTTTGAACCAAGGCTGTAATGAGGTCAGGAGCTGAGTGGCCCTGGCGGAACCCAAACTGAGCGTCACCGAGCAGGTTATTGTTAAGCAAGTGCTGCTTGATAGGACTATTGATGCCTTCCATTGCTTTACTACTGATTGAGACTAGACTGATGGGGCGCTAATTGGCCGTGTTGGACTTGTACACAAAAAGCACGGCAAGACCTACCTGGACAGTTTTCCACATTGCAGGGTAGATTCCAATGTTGTATCTGTACTGGAACAGCTTGGCTAAGGCTGTGACAAGTTCCGGAGCACAGGTCTTCAGTACTATTGCTGGAATATTGTCAGGGTCCATAGCCTTTGCAGTATCCAATGCCTTCAGTTGTTCCTTGATATCACGCGGAGTGAATCGAATTGTCTGAAGTCTGGCATTTGTGATGCTGGGGAGTTCAGGAGGAGGCCAGGATAGATCATCAACTCGGCACTTCTGGCTGAAGATTGTTGCAAATGCTTCACCTTATCTTTCGCACTGATGTGCTGGGCTCCCCCATCATTGAGGATGGGGATATTTGTGGAGCCACCTCCTCCAGTTAGTTGTTTAATTGTCCACCACCATTCACGGCTGGATGTGGCAGGACTGCAGAGCTTAGATCTGATCCGTAGGTTATGGGATCGCTTAGCTCTGTCTATCGCATGCTGCTTACGCAGTTTGGCATGCAAGTAGTCCTGGGTTGTAGCTTCACCAGGTTGACACCTCATTTTGAGGTATGCCTGGTGCTGCTCCTGGCATGCCCTCCTGCACTCTTCATTGAACCAGGGTTGGTCTCCTGGCTTGATGGTAATGGTGGAGAGGGGGATATGCCGGGCCATGAGGTTGCAGATTGTGGTTGAGTACAATTCTGCTGCTGCTGTTGGCCCACAGCGCCTCATGGATGCCCAGTTTTGCATTGCTAGATCTGTTCGAAATCTATCCTATTTGGCATGGTGGTAGTGCCACACAACACGATGGAGGGTATCCTCAATATGAAGGCGGGACTTCAGGTCTCCACAAAGACTCTGTGATGGTCACTCCTACCAGTTCTATCATGGACAGATGCATCTGCGGCAGGCAGATTGGTGAGGACGAGGTCAAGTAGGTTTTTCCCTCTTGGTTCCCTCACCCCCTGCCACATACCCAGTCTGGCAGCTATGTCCTTTAAGGCTCAGACAGTAGTGCTGCCACTGAGTCACTCTTGTTGATGGACATTGGAGTCCCCCACCTAGAGAACATTCTGCACCCTTGCCACCCTCAGTGCTTCCTCCAAGTGGTGTTCAACATGGAGTACTGATTCATCAAGTGAGGGAGGGTGGTAGGTGGTAATCAGGAGGTTTCCTTGCCCATGTTTGACCTGGTGCCATGAGGCTTCATGGGGTCTGGAGTTGATGTTGAGGACTCCCAGGACAATTCCCTCCCATCTGCATACCACCTCTGCTGGGTCTGTCCTGCCGGTGGGACGCGACATGCCCGAGGATGGTGATGGCAGTGTCTGGGACGAAGCACACGAATGGGAGTAGAGGAGGATAGGGCTGATAAGGTATGATTCGGTGAGCATAACTGTCAAGCTGTTGCTTCACTTGTCTGTGAGACAGCTCTCCCAACTTTGGCACAAGCCCCCAGATGTTAGTAAGGAGCACTTTGCAGGGTCGACAGGGCTGGGTTTGCCATTGTTGTTTCCGGTGCCTAAGTTGATGCCGGGTGGTCCAGTTTCCTTCTGTTTTATTGACTTCGTAGTGGTTAGATACAACTGGGTGGCTTGCTCGGCCATTTCAGAGGGCATTTAAGAGTCAACCACATTGCTGTGGGTCTGGAGTCACATGTAGACCAGAACGGGTAAGGACAGCATTAGTGAACCAGGGGTTTTTTACAACCATTGACAATGGTTTTATTAATTGAATTCAAATTCCACCTTCTGTGGTGGGATTTGAACCCATGTCCCCAGAGAAGTACCCTAGGTCTCTAGGTTACCAGTCCATTGACAATACCACTATGCCACTGCCTCCCCTGCTGCAGATAGCGAAGATTGAAATTATTGAGCTGCTTTTCGTGGTAGCTGTAAATCACCCATGTTTCACAGCCATACAGCAAGATGCTGAGAACCCAGGCCTTATAAACCATCACCTTGGTCCTAAGGGTCAGTTTGGTGTTATCCCATGCGCATTTCACGAGTCGGCCAGAGGTGGTAACTGCTTTCCCTATGCGTATATAGAGTTCTGCATCAAGGGACAGTTGGTTACCATGGACTCAAGGTAGCAGAATTTGCTGACCACTTTCAATGAGGTATTATTTAATGTGATCGGGACTGGCGATGCAACACTTTGACCCATGACCACAATTTTATTGACACTTGTCAAGGAGATCAAAAGGATAGCTGAAGAAATAACGGTGCAAAAGACACCGAAATCTAATAACCCATATTGCTGGGTGATCCCTGTGCTCTATCATGAGCGGATATTGGGCAGTGAGTCAATGCTTATAAAAGTAAGAGTCTTATTTTTTTTTATGGGAGCAGCTGACACCACTGAACTTGATGGTATCTGTGCAAGATCCAGTTGTGATGTGTTTTATCTGTCAGTGATGCTATGGGGGGGGGGGGGGGGTGGGGGCAACATGTTGATGCCGAAGAGGAGGGGGAATCAAGGATAGAACTTTGGGGGATATGGCGACGACCATGAGGCAGGATGAGCAACCATCTGGAGGTTTGTTCGAATAGTTAAGAGTGAGACCAATCATATCAGTGCCAAGGAGCTGCCCTGTGGAATAAAGCCAGAGAGGAGAATGGTGTGTTCAAACATATCAAATACTTCAGAGTGGTCAGAGATGGAGGTTGGATAATACACCATGTTGACAGTCAAAAGGTCCTGACCAAAGTCATTACATCCGTTTTGAATTGCAAAAGAAAATGGCAAGGCCTTCGTTTATGCTGTTAGGTAGATGAGACGTGTGCAGTTTACATATGATTAGTTCTAGTGGTTGGTTATTGGTTGGCATCCTTCCATCTACGAATGGTGATGGACATGCAGTAAACAATCCATTTAGGTGGGGTGTCTTCTCTTAGTACACCTTTGCTGATGGCTGTGAAGGCCAAATCTTGAGAGGCAGGTTCTGCCACAAGTGCTGCATGAAGTGATGCTATGAGTTCCAGTACATTTAAAAGAAAAAATCTTAAATTCAAGTGAGGATTTAATGCCAGTAGTGGTTCTAAAATTCATAGTGGGTGGATGGGTGAAGTACTTAAGAGCTGTCAAAGGTCAGGGGTAGAGGAGCAAGAAACTTCATTTTTGAAGTGGCCACTGTTAAGTCAGTGGAACAGAGAATTATGAATAAGTTCCTACAAATGAGTTCATGCTGTTCGTGTAATGCATCATTGCTCACAGCATTTGCTCAGGTAATGGTTGGGACTTCTTAACCCAAAACATGTCTAATATTGCAATTTGGGAAAGTTCATATGCATTTACAACTAATGAACAAGCAAAATACTGAATGCTGGAAATCTGAAATACAAGAAAATGCTGGAGACACTCAGCAGATCAGGCAGCGTCTGCAAAGAGTTGACGTGTCGGGTCAATGACCTTTCATCAGGACTGGAAAAAGAGGGATGTAACAGGTTTTAAGCATGTACAGAGCCACATCCATGCTGTCAAGACACCTCAGGATCTTGTGTTTCAATCAAGTTGCCTCTTACTCTTCTGAGCTCCAGCAGATACAAGCCTCCCCTGTCCAACCTTTCCTCAAAAGACAACCCGCCCATTCCAGGTATTAGTCTAGTAAACCTTCTCTCTAAATGCATTGGAAGCAGTTCATGCTTCCAAAGAGACCAATACTGCACATCGTACTTCAGATGTGGTCTTGCCAATACCCTGTATAACTGAGGCAAAACCTCCCTACTTTTATATTCAATTCCCCTCGCAATAAATGATCACATTCTATTAGCTTTCCTAATTACGTGCTGTACCTGCATACTAACTTTTTGTGATTCATGCACTTGGGCACCCAGATCCCTCTGCATCTCTAAGCTCTGCAATCTCTCAGCATTTAGGCATTTAGATAATATGCTTTTTTATTCTTCCTGCCCAAATGGACAATTTCACCGTTTCCCACATTGTACTCCACTTGCCAGATCTTTTCCGACTCAATTAACCTATCTATAATCCCTTTTGCAGACTCTTGTGTCATCAGCAAATTTAGCAACCATACCTTCGGTCTCATCATCCAAGTCATTTACATAAATTGTAAAAAGTTGATACCCCCTTGCCAACCAGAAAATGACCCATTTATGCCTACTGTTTCCTGTTAGCTAGCCAATCTTCTATCCTTGCCAATATTTTACCCCCTACACCATGAGCTTTTATTTTCCAAAATTTTCTTTGTGGCACATTACAAATGCCTTCTGGAAATCCAAGTACAGTACATCCACTGGTTCCCCTTTGTCCACATGACATGTTACTTCAAAGAGCTCCAATAAATTGGTTAAACATGATTTCCCTTTCACAAAACCATGTTGATTTTGCCTGATTACCTTGAATTTTTCTAAATGCCCTTCTATAACATCTTTAATAAAAGCTTCTTACATTTTCCCTGTAAGACAGGTGTTGAGCTAACTGGCCTGTAGTTTCCTGCTTTGTCTCCCTCCCTTTTTGAAGAAAGGAGTTACATTGGCTGTTCTCCAATTTAATGGAACCTTCCCCCAAATCTAGGGAATTTTGGAAAATTAAAACCAACGCATCAACTATCTCGCTAGGCTGAAGTCCATCAAGACCTGAGAACTTGTTAGCCTGCAGCTCCAACAATTTGCTCAGTACCACTTCTCTGGTGATTGTCATTTTCTTGAGTTCCTCCCTCCCTTCCGTTTCCTGATTTACAGCTCTTTCTGGGATGTTACTTGTATCCTCTATAGTGAAGACTGATGCAAAATACCTGGTCAATTCATCTGCCATCTCCTTATTTTCCATTATTACTTCCTCTGATTCACTTTCGATAGGACCAATGCTCACTTTAACTTTTTTTTTAACTATCTATAGAAACTCTTACTAACTGTTTTTATATTTTTAGCTAGCTTTCTCTCGTACTCTAACTTTTCCTTCCTTATTAATCTTATTGTCATTCTTCACTGTTTTTTATATTCTGTCCAATGTTCTGACCTGCCTCCCATTTTTGCACAATAATGTGCTTTTTCTTTAACTCTTTTAGTTAACCATGGCTGGTAGGTCTTCCCCTTGGAATTTTCTTTTCCTGTGGAATATATCTATTGTGTGTATTCTGAAATATCCCCTTAAATGTCTGTAGCTGCATCTCTTGACCTATCCCTTAATCTAAT
This sequence comes from Heterodontus francisci, assembly GCF_036365525.1. Taxonomy (NCBI): domain Eukaryota; kingdom Metazoa; phylum Chordata; class Chondrichthyes; order Heterodontiformes; family Heterodontidae; genus Heterodontus; species Heterodontus francisci. The sequence goes on along the minus strand of NC_090375.1, from coordinate 15,763,578 downwards.
TTGCCAGTTCACTTTAGCTAGCTCTGCTTTCATACCCTCATAATTGCCATTATTTAAGTTTAAAATACTAGTCTTAGACCCACTCTTCTGTCCCTCAAACGGAATGTAAAATTTAATTGTATTATGATTGCTGCTGCCTAGGCATGGCTTCACTGAGGTATTAATTAATCCAATCTCATTGCACAATACCAGGTCTCATATAGCCTGCTCTTTGGCTCCAGAACCTGCTGTTCTAAGAAACTATCCCGAAAACATTCTATGAACTCCTCATCTCTGCTACCTTTTCCCATCTGATTTTTCCAGTTCGTATGTAGATTACAATCCCCCATGATTATTGCCATGCCTTTCTGACGAGCTCCCATTATTTCTTCCTTTAACCACATGGTAGGACAGGGAATACTGTTAGGGAGCATGTACACCACTCCCACAAGTGACTTCTTGCCTTTTACCATTTCTCATCTCTACTCAAACTGCTTCTACATCCTGGTTTCCTGAACTTGGGTCATCCCTCTCTGTTGTGCTAATACCATCATTAATTAACAGAGCTAACCCTCCACCTTTTCCTAGCTTCCTGTCCTTCCTAAATGTCATGTATCCTTCAATATGTCATCCTGCAGCTATGACTCTGTAATGGCTATCAGATCGTACTTATTTATTTCTATTTGCTCTATCAGTTCATCGGTTTTATTTTGAATGTTATGTGTATTCAGATGCAGAGCCTTTAGTTTTGTCCTTATTTTCTTATGTTTGTAACCTCTAGCGTTATCTACTGATTTACTCTTAGCTTTGTACTCTCTGTCCCTTCCTGTCACGGTCTGTTTATCATTACCTTATTTCTACTCTTTAATTTACCACCTTTTCCAAAATTTGACCTCTTGCCCCTACTATTTAGTTTAAGCCTAAGTAGAACGATTAGAGGGGACATGAAAAACTTTTTTGCCCAGAGGGTGGTGGGTGTCTGGAATTTAGCGCCCAGATTGGTGGAGGCAGAAACCGTCAACTCGTTTAAAAGGTACCTGGGACCTGCACTTGAAATGCTGTAACCTGCAAGGCTATGGACCAGATGCTGGAAGGTGGGATTAGATTGGGTGGCTAATTTCTTTTTAAGCCGGTGCAGACACTATGGGATGAATGGCCTCTTTCTGCGCCGTAACTTTTCTGTGGTTCTAAAACATTCTAGTTCTCTAGTTATGCAGCTCGCGAGAACATGGGTCCCAGCACAGTTCAGGTGAAGACCGTTCCAGTGGTACAGCCACCACTTTCCCTACAAACCGGCCACACTTCAACCACACCAATCTTTTGAGCCACACATTTGTTTCTCTAATCTTATTTGCTCTGTGCCAATTTGCTCAGCTATTAATCCAGAGCTCATAAGGTTATAAAGTGGCTAATCAGAAGATGAGGTGCTGTTCCTTATGCTTTGTTTGAGTTTCATTGCAGCAGTATAGGAGGCTGAAGACAGAGGTCAATGGGAGTGGGGCAGGGCGTTAAAATGACAAGGGACTGAAAGCTTAGGGTCATTGCTTGTGGACTGAAGTTTTCCACAAAGTGGTCACCAATCTGCATTTGGTCTCGCCAGTGTAAAGGAGATCATATCGTGAGTGGCGAATACGGTACATGAAATTCAAAGAAATGTATGTAAATCACCTCCAGAAGGAGTGTTTGGGACCCTGGATGGTGAGAAAGGAGGAAGCAGAAGGGTAGGCATTGCATGGAAAGAAGGTGTTGCGGGTGACAGGTGTAGATCAGTATGTCAGGGAGGGAATAGTACTTTTGAAAGGCTGAAAGGAGAGGGGAAGATGTATTTTGTGGCCCCACACTTTGGGTGGCAATGGCTGAGGAGGATATGTTGCTTGCAGAGGCTGGTAGAGTGTAAGCTGAGAAGGGGGAACTTTGTCATGCTTCTGGAGGGAGGGGAAGGGGTTAGAGCATGCAGTGGAATGGACACCGTCAACCATGGTGAGGGGACATTCTTAGTTGAGGAAATAGAAAGACACATCAAGTACTGTATGGAAGGAATAGGACTGTGATGGAGGAAATGGGAGAGAGGGCTAGAGTTCTTACAGGAAGCAGGATGGGTGGAAGTGTAGTCAAGGTAGTTTTGGAAGTTAAATAAAAGCAAAATACTGTGGATGCTGGAAATCTGAAATAAAAACCAAGTGCTAGAAATACTCAGGTCTGGCAGCATACGTGGAGAGAAAAACTGAGTTAACGTTTCAGGTCTGTGACTTTTCATCAGAAGTGACTAAGATGTAATAGGTTTTAAGTAAGTAAAGCAGGGGTGAGGGGAAAAGAACAAAAGCAAAGGTGTGTGATAGGATAGAGGGCCAGAGAGATTAACTGACAAAGGAGGTCATGGGGCAAAGGCAAAGAGGATGTGCTAATGGTGTGGTGAAACACTAAGCATTAGTGCAGAGAGAGTGTTAATGACCAAATAACGAACAGCCCTAGCCAAAAGCACAAACATGAAAAACGTTGTTTAAGGCAGACACATGGTTTAAAAAAAACCCCAAAAAATAAAATAATAAAGGGCCAGTCATGCTCTGATATTATTGAATTCAATGTTCAGTCCAGAAGGCTGTAGAGTACCTAATCGGAAAATGAGATGCTGCTCCTCGAGCTTGCGTTGATGTTCACTGGAACAGCGCAGCAGGCCCAGGACAGACAACTGGGCATGTTGAAATGGCAAGCAACCGGAAGCTCGACTGTGTTTGCGTACTGAGCGGAAGTGTTCCGCAAATTGGTGACCCAATCTGCGTTTGGTCTCCCCAATGTGAAGGAGACAGCATGGTGAGAAGCGAATGCGATATACTAAATTGAAAGAAGTACAAGTAAATCGCTGCTTCACCTGGAAGGAGTATTTGGGGCCTTAGATGGTGAGGAGAGAGGAGCTAAAAGGGCAGTTATTACACCTGCTGAGATTTCATTGGAAGGGGATGAGGTGTTGGGGATAATGGAGGAGTGGATACTTTGTGGTCTAACCCGAACAATCTTTTTAAAGAAGAGAGTTGTACTCAGCAGAGTTTTTTATTTGCATTCCAGCCTGTGGTGTGGTTTCCTGTGGTCAGGAAAATTTTCAAAGCACATGTACTGAATTTTCTTCCTCAATTTAGTGTTTTACATTGTTAAACTTGTAGTAGTTCTGTTTTTATGTGTTGAAAAACAGTTGATGTCTGAAGAATTTCCGTCACCTCTGAGTCAAAAGAACTGGAAGTCATTTGAAAGTGCTGTATCTTGGATATGGGGAAGCATTATGACTTTGTCCAGGGTACATGTCTTTTATGACTTTAACCAGTCCAATCCCTGCTGGTGCACTTGTGTGAGTGATTGTTTTTTTTTCCCCACTATACATGATGGCCGGTATAACGTGATCAGGATAGTCCCAGGTTGCTATACCGAAAATTAGTACAGTTCCTAGTGAAACCTCTTTCCACAAAAAAGTACTGCAGTAGTCTTGACTGTCACCACTGAGTCAGAAGATTATGGGTTCAATTCCCACTCCAGGACTTGAGCATAAAAATTGAGGATGACACTCCAAGCGCAATACTTAGGGAGTGTTGCACTGTTGGAGGTGCCATCTTTCAGATGAGACATTGAACCAAGGCCCCGTCTGTCCTTTCAGGTGAATGTAAAAGATCCCACAGAAGAGCAGGGAATTGTCCTGGTATCCTGGCCAATATCTATTCCTTAGTCGTCATTAAAAAAAAACAGATTATCTGGTCTCTATCACATTGCTGTTTATGGCAGCTTGATGTGCACAAATTGGCTGCCGCTTTCCTATATCACAGTAGTTGAATGCACTTCAAAAGTACTTCATTGGTTGCAAAGCTCTTTAGGATGTCCTGTGGTTGTTAAAGGTGCTACATAAATTCAAGTTTTTTCAAGTCTTTTGCAGTCAAAGTTCTGTGAGTCCCAAGGAAACCAACAGTGTTAAGTTAAATGGGTACTAGAGTTCAGTTCTGAAGAAGGACTCAACAAATGTGAACTTGCTGAAAGTCAGCCTTTACCACCAGAGGATGAGATGTTAAACTACAGTGCTGTCTTGCCTTTCAAATATGCTCCATGAAACACTACTAATTCATGAAAAGAAACACCTACAGTAAAAGTGTTATCAGCATGTGCCAGACTTAAGAGAATAAGCAAAAATTCCAGTTATTCAAGAGTTGTACGTAGGTGGGTGGAGATCCGACCTTCCGCTCCGAAGCTACTGCTGGGAGAGCAAAGGGTACCCAGGGCCTGGCATTGGGAAAGCTGATTCTTAATTTTTCCTTAATCCTTTGGGGCTAGTGCACCAAGCTAGTAGGCAGGAGAATCCACCCTTTCCAAAGGAGCCTTCCCTCGTGAAGATGGGACACGGAATTCGGGAGCAAAAAGCATCTGACTGCAGGGAGCAAGAATTCCATTATAGTGAATGGGGAACCGATCACCGAGGCAAGGTCGCATTTCTAACTGCAGATGGCAACCTGAATTCCAGCAGAAATTCCAAATAATAGATTCGGATTGTAAAGTGCCAGATAACCAAACTTCTGTTTCTCTTTCAGCAGTCAATAGTACCTGCAATTTTTCACTTTGGCAAAGCATTTGGACTTGACATTTTGTGCAGTTTGAATGCGAGCAGCTGCTTGATCTACCTGAAATAGTCGCCATGCTGATGGGTTTAAGTGCTTCCTTTCTAATTGCCTATGACAAATGGTCAGTGCCATTGGTCTGATGTAATGCCTTGTGGGATTAGCGGTGATAGTATTGTGTAAGTGGTGTATTTTGTGAATCATTGTACATGGAGAGAAAAATACTTGTACAAGTCTTTGTTTTGGGCATTTCTATACAGTAGATCTAAGATCTTAACTCTGTGATGGCTCATTAATATAATGTTCTGTTTTCCATCAGATCGCTCAGTTAAAGCTAGTGTTCCATGGTACAATAATTGGAAAGACACTTTGACGCAGCTGAGTTCGTCCAAGTTCCATGCAGGTATTTTCTTCAGTTGGTGTGGGTTTAGCAGTTACTTATCTCCCTTTCTCATTTCTTAGCTTTTAAAAGCTATCACACTTATTAAGGCTGGCTGACTTTCTGAATCTTCAGTACAATCCATGATATTTTTCGACAGTGTTAGTTGGTTCCACTGTGTTCTTGTATTGCTTGCGAAGGCTAGAGCAACTAGGGGGTTGATGAAAAAGACACCATCTCGGGGCAAATGAAATTTTTCAGAGTGAATGCTTGGAAAAGTTCAATTCAGTAATTGATTTGTCAATTTGTATCTGGTTCAGCTATTAATCTTTAAAGCTGCAGTGATGTATTTTTCGAGTGTCTGTTAAAATCTAAGGTTCCTTACGTGCATGCCAAGTCAAAATTGTAATTGGATTCTTGTCCGAGCAGACTTTGTTAAAAAAAATATTTGTCTGTCCTTGGTTTGGTTCTTTTGCTGCATCCTTTCAATAGTTTTAACCTGCTTTGTGCACTCACTTCTTTGCGAACAACTTAGTCCAATATGTCTGTAAAATCAGCTTGTTTTAAAATAGATATTCCGCTTGCATATTAAAACAAATGGTTGAATTTTATTCAGAGATGAGCTGTTACTTAATGCAAAATATAGTTGTAGAAAAAATGAAAATTGAGAAAAGCAGCTAGTTAAAAGCTGAAAGTGAGGGTGATGTTTGGTGTAATCTGAGCTACCTCAGAGAATTAATCTGTGTATTAATGGTCCCTGGAGTACTTGATAATGTGAACAAAGTTCAAGTTGGTTCCTTGGTTACAAATATGGATAGTTGCTTGTGTATAGAAAGCAACAACTGCGTGCGTGCGTGCGACGGTTTCCCCCCCCCCTATCCGTGCTGGCTGTCACATTGCAAGAGACGATCAGAAAGCTCCAGACCCCCGCCCTGTCCCTGTAGCATGTAAGGTTTTCTTTCCTCTTCAGGTGCTTATCCAATTCCCTTTTGATAGCCAGTGAAGTACATTTCAAGTGTAATCACTGTTGTAATATTTTGATTTCAAATCCCTCTATGGCCTTGCCCTTATCTCTGCAACCTCCTACAACCCTCCTGAGACATCTGCTCTTCCAGTTTTATCCTCTTACCCATCCCTAATTTTTATTGCTCCATCGTTGATGCCTGTGCCTTCAGCTGCCAAGGTGCGAAGCTCTGGACTTTCCTCCTTTTAAGATGCTGCTTAAAAGCTACTTTTTGATCAAGCTTTTGGTTGCCTGTTCTAATAGCTTGTTATTTGGCTGTGGCAAATGTTGTTTAATAATTGCTCCTGTGAAGTTCCCTAGGACATTCTTCTACTTTAAAGTTGCTTTATAAATGCACCATGTTGTAAAGTTGGAGATGCAGCACCAATTTTCTCTCAAATTCCGACAAACAGCAATGAGATAATGACCAGATAATCTATTTTAGTGTTGTAGTTGATGGATAATTATTGGCCAGGACACTGGGGTGAACTCCCCTACTCTTCACTTTGTATTGAGGGACCATTTGTCCCCACGAGAGGGCATTTGGGGCCTCAGTTTAACGTTTCATCTGAAAAGTAACTCGGGCAGTGTAGAATTCCCTCAGTACTGGCATTGGAGTGTCAGACTATATTATGTTCATTGTGTCATGACATTTGTTGTCCTGGGTCTAAAGCATATCAAATGGAGCATTGTTCCTCACCAGTGAGACGTCTATGTATGATGTGCATTTCTAACGCCTTATGCTTCTAATCACTTTTACGACTTCAGTGAGACAGTTAACATTAAAACAAGAGATATGAACTCCCATGATCAATTTAACAAGTATATGACAAGATTTTACATTTTAAGACTTTTTACTAAAACAACTAAACTAAAAATCAATGTTAACTAAACATTACTTTGTAAGTAGCTAATTTGCTAAATTATAGAGAAAGGTATTTCCCTTTTAACTGAAACACTTGCAAATCCCACACCACATTACCCAGTTTCATTATTGAAGCGATATCTTTGCAGTTAAAAGTCCCAAACACACCTCAATTGCAATGGGTTGGATCTCTCAGTCCTTAAAGTTAATCACTTCTGAGCACTTTCGACCTGGACTCTGTCAATAAAGCAATCTCTGGTGACCCCTTTGGTCTTGTTTCCTCGACAAACCTCCACTTTCGAATTGTTCTAGTGTTAGCCTCTGCTTCTCTCCCCCTTCTCTCCCCCTCCTCTCCCCCCCCCCTCCTCTCCCCCCCCCTCCCCCCCTCCTCTCCTCCCCCCCCGCAACAGCTGGACTTTGTTTTCCTGTCATCCTTACAGCTTCCCGACTTCTGAAAGCCTGTTGAATTTATCCAGAATCAAAACTGAATAGTCATTTCCCGTTTTCAGTATGCAGAGTCCACAAGTCTGGCCAGAGCAGAACTACAAAGGCTTTTCTTTGTTTCTAAGTGGTGCAGTGGTTCGCACTGCAGCCACACGGCTCCAGTGACCCGGGTTCGGTTCTGGGTACTGCCTGTGCGGAGTTTGCAAGTTCTCCCTGTGACCACGTGGGTTTCCTCCTACATGTCCAAGACTTGTGGGTTGATGGGTAAATTGGCCGTTGTAAAAATTGCCCCTAGTGTAGGTAGGTGGTAGGAGAATTGAGGGGAGGTGGGGATGTGAGGGAAAATGGGATTAATGTAGGATTAGTATAAATTGGTGGTTGATGGTTGGCGTGGACTCGGTGGGCCGAAGGGCCTGTTTCGGTGCTGTATCTCTCAATGACTCTAACTGTTAACAATTTCAACTCGCGTTTGCGCTTTTGGAGCCCCTGGCTCACTGTTAACAATTTGCGAGTGTGGCAGAGCGAAACCCATTTTGCTTCAGGTATTACAACCTTGCACTCTCCTTTCAAAAGGATCTTTGCTCTGCGTCCCTTGTTTGCATGGTAACCAGGATCCCTGTCTTGTCTCTGGGTAGAGTTGGTATGAGGTCACATGTCTCTTCCGAATCCTCCTTACACTACATTAAAAATCACAGTTTTTAAAAAACAGTCCAGCGTTTAACACCATACACACCAGCTGGCTTCAGTGTGGTTAGCTCTGTATTCCGTTGCTTAGTAAATAGCACATTGACTCTTGTATGTTAAAATTAAAAAGCATTATTGGGAGACTAATTGTCGGGGTAGAATCACACATTGTACAATTGTTTTATAACATTTTGGCACTGCTTTGAGAATGCATTGTGGAGTTTGTATGCTGTGGATCCAGTGCAACAAATGTCCAAATACAATGTTGACAACAAGTTAACCTTTGATGTTTGTGCTTCCATATATAGGATGGAGTATTCTGACTTTGTGTACACAGTGTATTGCAACTTCTGTCAGTTCATTGTTTTTTGTTTAATGTTTTATGACTTTTTTTTCTTTTGGGTGCACATTACATACAATTCCTGACTTTAAGGAGAAAAACACTGGCTTGTATCCAGGTGCTGGGACATCTCCCACTTGTTGGAAGGTTTATGTGGCCTGGCAACCTATGATTTCATTGTGTATTTTTAAGTTTGTTGTTTATTCGTCTTGCATGTTGAGTGGGGGTGGGTGGGAAGGACTAGAAATCCTCGTATCAGACATTGGAGAACACTGGCTCCTTAATGCTGATCTTTTAAATCCACACCGGTACAGTTACATTGTGCATAGCAGTGAGATTTAACATTTTTATTCTATGATTTTGAGCTCTGGGAATTTTTATTCCTATCGGTTGCAGCATTCCAGTAATCCATGGGACTGGAATCCTAGGGGAGGCGGTGGCGTAGTGTTAATGTAACCCAGAGCCCAGGCTAATGTTCTGAGGATAAAAACAAGAAATGCTGGAATCACTCAGCAGGTCTGGCAGCATCTGTGGAAAGAGAAGCAGAGTTAACGTTTCGGGTCAGTGACCCTTCTTCGGAACTGGGACTTTATTTTAGTGTTTATTTTAATGTTCTGAGGACATGGTTTCGAATCCCACCATGGCAGAAGGTGGAATTTGAATTCAGTTAATAAATCTGGAATTAAAAGCAAGTCTAATAGTGACCATGGAACCATTGTCGATTGTAGTAAAACCGATCTGGATCACTAATCACTAGGGAAGGAAATCTGCCATCCTTACCTGGTCTGGTCTACATGTGATTCCGGACCCACAGCAATGTGGTTGATTCTTAAATATCCTTTGAAATGGCCTAGTAAGCCACTCAAGGGCAATTCGGGATGGGCAATAAATGCTGGCCTCGCTAATGACGCACACATCCCGATGGGAAAAAATTATGATCTACCTTCCCCCATCCCTTGCTATCCAAAATGTTGTTAATGAGCTATAATGTGTCATGAATAGCAGGTTACTATTCAGATTCATGTCTCTATTTACCGAATAATTGAATTACGAGTTCAGCTGTTCCTGCTGAGATGGAGAGTAGCTGCTTGGTCATTTAGACACTTAACCAGACCCTTTTCCCGATTGTTTCACCCCTGACCTCAGAAACTACCCAAAAAGACAAATGTTTCACATCCTGTGTAACAGAGCAGTATTAGTGATCTGCGAACTGGTCATCTAATATATTTAGATGGGGTGTGGCATACGTTGGGTAATACCAAGTTCACAGAATAGTTACAGTGCAGAAGGAGGCCACTCGGCCCATTGTGTCTGTACTGGCTCAGTTCAGTTCCCCTGCCTTTTCCCCATAATGCTGCACATGCTCCCTTTTGAATGCTTCAACTGAACCTACCTCCTCCACACACACACTCCACACTCACTCGCTGCGTGAAAACTTTTTTCCTCGTCACTTTTGCTGGTCCAACCAAATACTTGAAATCTGTGTCCTTTCGTTCTCGATTCTTTCACAAGTGGGAACAGTTTCTCTCGAACTCTATCTGGAACTCACTGCCTGAAAGGGTTGTTGAAGCAGAAACCCTCAACTCGTTCAAAAGGAGTCTGGATATGCACCTGAAGTACTGTAATCTGCACGGCTACGGACCAAATTCTGGAAGGTGGGATTAGAACAGGTGGATCGTTTTTTGGCTGGCACAGACATGATGGGCCAAGTAGCCTCTTTCTGTGCCTTAAACGTTCTATGATTCTATTTATCTGGACCCCTCATGATTTTGAATAACTCTATCAAATCACCTCTCAGCCTTCTCTTCAAGGCAAACAGTGCTAACCTCTCCAATCTATTTTCATAATTGAAGTTCCTCATCCTGGAACCATTCTCATGAATCTTTTCTGTACTCTCCAATGCCCTCAGGTCTTCCCTAAAGTGTGGCAGCCAGAACTGGGCGCAGTACTCCAGCTGAGGCCAAACTAGTGTCTTATACAGGGTCAACATAACCTCCTTGCTGTTATGCCCCTATTAAAGCCCAGGATACTCTATGCTTTATTAACTGTGCTGCCACCTTCAATGACTTTTGTACATATACACCCTGGTCCCTCTGCTCCTGCACCCTTTAGATTTGTACTCTTTATTTTATATGGTCTCTTTGTCCCAAAGACTGATGGATCGTATCAAACAACATGCCCCTTACGCTGTTCGCAACGAGCAAGGTACAGGCCACACCCAACAAGTCCGCGCTTGCAAAACTCAAAACAGAGCGTCCGACATTAGATGTGATTCCGCGATTGGATAACATTTACTCAGTAATCCTCCGTGTGCTAAGAATTACACTGACAACCAATTTAAGATTCAGTAGGGCTGGCAGAGAGGCACATTTGCGCGTACTGGAAACTACATATATTAATACACAGGGCCCTGTTCTTTGCAGACAGAAAGGCCATGTACAAACAATGTGCCTGTTTCAGCTAAATAAAATAAGTGACAGCCATTTCGCTGGTTCATTCCTTAAGGCAATGCCTTGAGTAATGCCTAGTTTAAATTTCAAACGAAGCTTGGCAGTCAACTCCCTCGCTCATTCTAACCTGTCCCCCTCTCAACTTGAGGCACTCCGTTCTCTCAGGTCTAACCCTGACATGGTCATCAAAACTGCAGACAAGGGTGGTGCTGTTTTTGTATGACGTACTGACCTCTACCTTGCAGAGGCTCAGTGCCAACTCTCAGACACTTCTTCCTACCTCCCTCTGGACCATGACCCCACCACCGAACATCAAGCTACTGTCCACAGGACTGTCACTGACCTCATCTCCTCCGCAGATCTTCCCTCCACAGCTTCCAACCTCATAGTCCCGCAACCCCGGACAGTTTGCTTCTTCCTCCTTCCCAAAATCCACAAACAGGACTGTCCCGGCAGACCCATTGTGTCAGCCTGCTCCTGTCCCACTGAACTTATTTCTTCCTATCTTACCTCTTTCTTTTCTATGCTGGTCCAGTCTCTTCCCACCTACATCCATGACTCTTCTGACGCCCTACATCATTTTGACAATTTCCAGTTTCCTGGCCCCAACCGCCCCCTCTTCACTATGGACGTCCAATCTCTCTACACCTCCATCCCCCACCAGGACGGTTTGAGGGCGCTCCGCTTCTTCCTTGAACAGAGGCCCAACCAGTCCCCATCCACCACCGCCCTCCTCCACCTGGCTAAACTTGTTCTCACATTGAACAACTTCTCCTTCAACTCCACTCACTTCCTTCAAGTAAAAGGTGTTGCTATGGGTACCCGCATTGGTCCTAGTTATGCCTGTCTTTTTGTGGGATATGTCGAACATTCCTTGTTCCAGTTCTACTCCGGCCCCCTCCCCCAACTCTTTCCAGTACATTGATGACCGTATCGGTGCAGTTTCCTGCTCCCGCCCCGAACTGGAAAACTTTATCAACTTTGCTTCTAATTTCCACTCTTCTCTCACCTTTTACATGGTCCATGTCCGACACTTCCCTTCCCTTCTTCGACTTCTCTGTCTCCATCTCTGGGGATAGGCTGTCTACTAATATCCATTATAAGCCCACCGACACTCTCAGCTACCTCAACTGCACTTATTCACACCTGCCTCCTGTAAGGATTCCATTCCATTCTCCCAGTTTCTGCGTTTCCGACGCATCTGCTCTGATGATGCCTTCCATGCTACGCTTCTGATATGTCTTCCTTTTTCCTCAACCGAGGATTCCCCCTCACTGTGGTTGACCAGCCCATTTCCCGCACCTCTACCTTCATCCCTTCCCCTCCCTCCCAGAACCGCGACAGGGTTCCCCTTGTCCTCACTTTCCACCCCATCAGCCTCCATTCCCAAGGGATCATCCTGTGCCATTTCCGCCACTTCCAGCGTGATGCCACGACCAAACGCATCTTCCCCTCCCTTCTACTGTCAGCATTCCAAAGGGATCATTCCCTCCGCGACACCCTGGTCCACTCCTCCATTACCCGCACCACCTCGTCCCCTTCCCACGGCACCTTCCCCTGCAATCCCAGGAGGTGTAACACCTGCCCATTTACCTCCTCTCTCCTCACTATCCTAGGCCCCAAACACTCCTTTCAGGTGAAGCAGCGATTTACTTGTACTTCTTTCAATGTAGTATACTTATTCGCTGCTCACAATGTGGTTTTCTCTACATTGGGGAGACCAAACACAGACTGGGTGACCGCTTTGCGGAACACCTCTGCTCAGTCTGAAAGCATGATTCCGAGCTTCTGGTTGCTTGACATTTCAACACTCCCCCCTGCTCTCATGCTCACATCTCTGTCCTGGGATTGCTGCAATGTTCCCGTGGACATCAACGCAAGATCGAGGAACAGCATCTCATTTACCAATTAGGCACAATACAGCCTGCCAGACTGAACATTGAGTTCAATAATTTCAGAGTATGACAGCCCCCCATTTTACTTTTATTTTTAGTTATTTTTTCTTTTTTCTTATTTATGTATTTTTTTGTGTTTGTTTTATTTTATTTTATTTCATAGTTTGTTCAGTTTGCTTACCCACTTTTTTTTCCATGTTTGTACTTGCGGCTGTTCAATTTTCAGTCCGTTAACACCCTACCTGTACTAATACTTTGTCTTTCAGGGCACCATTAACATATTGTTTGCCTTTGCTCCACGACATTCTGGTCAGCTATTCTGTGACCTTGTCCTATCTACACCTTCTCCTTTGTTATCTCTTGCCCCACCCCTGCTTTACTTACTTATAACCTTTCACATTTCTAATACTTGCCAGTTCTGAAGAAGGGTCAGTGACCTGAAACATTAACTCTGCTTCTCTCTCCACAGATGCTGTCAGACCTGCTGAGTATTTCCAGCATTTCTTGTTTTTATTTCTTGGCAGTCAACTGTCAGTCCTATAAACTGGTGCATTCTCCATGGCAATGCCCTTACCAATCAGAACTTCATCTGATGAAGGGTCACAGACCTGAAACGTTAACTCTGTTTCTCTCTCCACAGATGCTGCCAGACCTGCTGAGTATTTCTGCCACTTTCTGTTCTCATTTCAGAGTTCCAGCATACACAGTATTTTGCTCTTATTTTCATGTTGCTACTGTCCCTTTTACTCCATGAGCTATAATGTTGCTCACAAGTATGTTGTGTGGCCCTTTATCAGATACCATTTGAAAGTCCATGTGCACCACATCAACAGCATTGCCTCTCTTGTTACCACCTCAAAAAACTCCAGGTAGTTGGTCAAACATGATTTTCCCTTAAGAAATCCATGCTGGCTTTCCTTAATTAACCCACATTTGTCCATGTGTCTATTGATTTTGTCCCGAATTATTTTTTTCTAGAAGTTTCCCCACCACCGAAGTATAATCAGCTCCACTCCTCATTTTATTCCCCTTTTCCTATTTATATGTCTATAGGAGACTTTAGGTTTCCCTTCAATGCTAGCTACCACTCACTTTTCATGCTCTCTTATTTTCTCTGATTTGCTTTTTCAATTCCCCTCTGGGCCTTCTATATTCAGCCTGGTTCTCGAAATAGTATTTTTGATGTGGCATCTGTCATAAGCACACTTTTATCTTAATCTCTACTTCTTTTGTCATCCAGGAAGCTCTGGATTTGTTTGCCCTAACTTTCCACTTTGAAGAAGTTGTGGAGGGAGGGCCAAGTGCATTATTTCCTCCCCCCCTATACACTTCTGAATTTTAATCTTTGTTCTCTTTATAAAAAAAAAATCTATTAGGAATAAAATGTGCCTGGACCTTAAGTCCTTGTTTTGTTCAATGATAATCACCCTGGTGTTGGTGTTTTCATGTTCAGCTGCAATCGCAATGGATATTTTTGGATTCTAGCCACTTGGTCCCAACAATACTGTGTGCAATCTGTTCAGTAATTATCTAATCTGTAGTGTTCTCTTGTCATTCACATTCTACATTGCGTGATTCACTATTCAAGTTTTTTTTATTCCTTCTTAGGATGTGTCACTGGCAAGGCCAGCATTTATTCATGATCCCTAATTGCCCTTGAGAAGGTGATGGTGAACTGCCTTTTTGAAACACTGCAGTCCATGTGGTGTAGGTACACCAACAGTGCTGTTGGGGAGGAAGTTCCAGGATTTTGATCCAGCGACAGTAAAGGAATATTGTTCCTACTCAGATGGTGTGTGACTAGGAGGGGACCAGGTGGTGGTTTTCCCATGTGTCTGCTGTCCTTGTTCTAGGTGGTAGAGCTCACGGGTTTAGAAGGTACTGTTGAAGGAGCCTTGGCGCGTGCTGCTGTGCATCTTGTAGATGGTATACACTGCTGCCACTGTGCGCCCGTGGTGGAAGGGCTGAATATTGAAGGTGGTGGATGGAGTGCCAATCAAGCGGCTGCTTTGTCCTGGATGGTGTCGAGCTGCACTCATCCAAGCAAGTGGAAAGTATTCCATCACACTGCTGACTTGTACCTTGTAGATGGTGGACATGCATTGGGGAGTCAGGAGGTGAGTTACTTGCTGCAGAATTCCCAGCCTCTGACCTGCTCTTGTAGCCAGAATGTTGATCTGGCTGGTTCCATTAAGTTTCTGTAACACCCAGAATGTTGGGGGATTTAGCAATGGTATTGTTGAACGTAAAGGAGAGGTGGTTAGATTCTGTCTTGTTGAAGGTCATCATTGCCTGGCACTTGTGTGGTGTGAATGTTACTTGTCATGTATCAGCTAAAGTCTGAATGTTGTCCAGGTCTTGTTGCATATGGACACAGACTGCTTCAGTATCTGAAGCAGAGGCCTGCTTTAGATTGGGAAAAAGAACCTGACCCAGACCCAAACCCAACTGATCCACAGCAGGCCCGAGCCTGACCCGGCCTGAGTCCCTCCAATTTTGCACCGAGCCTGGCCCGATCTGAACTCGCCACTACTCGGCCCAACCCGACCCGGCTGTCCCTTTACTTGCCTTCCTGACATCGAACCTGCAAGAAGCTTGAGCGCGACGTCCTAGTAACAACGTCGGGGTCGGGTAGCAGGCCTCTAATCTGAGGAGTTGCAACTGAACACCGCAATTATCAGCGAGCATTCCCACTTCTGACCTTATGATGCAGGAAAGGTCATTGATGAAGCAGCTGAAGATGGTTGGGCCTGGAACACTATCCTGAGGAACTCGTGCATCAATGTCCTGGGGCTGATATGATTGGCCTTCAACAACCAAAGCCATCTTCCTTTGTGCTCTGATTCAAACCAGCAGAGAGTTTTCCCCAATTCCCATTGAGTTCAATTTTATTTTTATTTTTATTTATTTAGAGATGCAGCACTGAAACAGGCCCTTTGGCCCACCGAGTCTGTGCTGACCAAGAACCACCCATTTATACTAACCCTACAGTAATCCCATATTCCCTACCACCTACCTACACTAAGGGCAATTTACAATGGCCAATTTACCTATCAACCTGCAAGTCTTTGGCGGTGGGAGGAAACCGGAGCACCTGGCGAAAACCCATGCGGTCACGGGGAGAACTTGCAAACTCCGCACAGGCAGTACCCAGAATTGAACCCTGGTCCCTGGAGCTGTGAGGCTGCGGTGCTAACCACTGCGCCACTGTGCCGCCCAAGGCCGCCCATTTTGCTAGGGCTAATTTTTAAAAATGGACAAGAACTGAAGATAATTTTTCACTTTTCAGTTCCTCTTTCTGTAAAAATCAGCTGAAATTGCCTTGCAAATTGGGTGTCTTCCAACAGTGTTTCACTTTAAAGATAGTCATTGATAAATCCAAGAAGGAATGCAGAAGAAACTTCTTTACCCAGAAAATGGTTAGAATATGGGATTTGCCGTCACGAGGAGTAGTTGAGGCATTTAAAGGGGATGCTGGAGAAAGGAATATTAGGTTATACTGACAGGGTGAAATGAAGTGGCCGGGGGGTGGTGGTGGTCGTGGGAGGCTCGTATGAAACACAAACATCGCCATAGACTAGTTGGGCTAAATGGCCTGTTCTTGTGCTGTAGAATTCTAATGTAATTCTGTATGTAGACTCTATATAGTCTGCCTTTTATATGACTCTTTTTACTGATACTATAGTACTTTCAAAGAGTGGGCTTGCATTCATCTGTGTAATTTGTGTTTTCTCCTGGTGTGTAAAGTTTATTATTTTGGGACAGTGTGTTCCTTGCACATTGAAATACACAAAGTGTTTATGCATTCATTTCCCTGGGAACTTCATTTTTCTTGCCTTTTGTTGCATGAAGTTGAAAATTCCTGAAGCAAGCAGACAAGTTGTTACTTTCAATCTCTCTGCAGTGACTGTTTACAATTCAGAGACCAGTTTAAGGTCAAGGAAAGTCTAGTCCTTTTGTTTTTTTTAATTCATTCTTGGGATGTGGGCATCGCTGGTGAGGCCAGCATTTATTGCCCATCCCTAATTGCCCTTGAGAAGACATTATTCCTACAACCATGGTAAACCTTGTTTGGGATCTTTCTCGCTGATTGGTTGCTCCAGTCATGTCATGAACAGCTTCATTCCATGCAGGAGAGGTTGGGGGTAGAGGACACCACTTCAAAGCAGCCTGAGGCAACTGGCTGTGGCTCAGATGCTACAGTGATTTTCTTGGGTTTAAATGGGGCTATAGTGTGCTGGTATTTACATTGAGCTTCTGTGATATGTGAATGGGCTGGGTGGGCAGTTTCTTTGATCTCATTGGGGTTTCCAAGCTACTTAACTGTCTGTTAGCAGGAAATTGACTTGGATATCGGAATCTTTTGGTGAGATTACCTTTGTTATGTAAAAAGTGGATTATTGAGTTAAAAATTACTTCTCTCACCCTCCTGCCCTGCCTCTCATAAACACGGCATCACTTGTCTCCTGCCCTGCCAGCAGGTCTGCTGAAACTCTCATCCATTCCTTCGTTACCCCTGACCTCGACTATTTCAGTGTGCTGCTGGCTGGCTTCCCACCTAGCATTAGTTGTAAGTTTGAGCTGATCCAAAACTCTCACTGAGAACCATGCATCTTGAGACATTTACTATTTTAAAGACTCTGTATAAATGAAAGCTGTTGTTGAAGTTAGAAGTTCCTAATCTGCCTTGCCAGGAGAGATGGTGTGCATATCTTTGTTGCCTTTAACTGACACTCCCTCATCCGTTGAATGTTTTGGTTTCGAGACTTGAATCCTGATAAGTTCAGTTGAGGAATGTGCTTTACTGTGTACTTTAATGCCATCGAATGTATGGATGTCCACGCATTTAAGGACATAATGTAAATAGCAGAATTCAGCCATTCGGCCCCTTGAGCCTGCTGCGCCATTCCATACTGATTGCAGCCTCAACTCCACTTTCCTGCCTGCTCTCCCACAACCCTTGACTCACTTGTAGATCAAAAATCTGTCTAACTCCGCCTTAAATATATTCAATGACCCAACCTCCACCTACCTGCTGGGGAAGAGAATTCCAAAGATTAACAACCCTCTGAGAAGAAATTCCTCCTCATTTCCATCTTTAATGGGAAACTCCTTATTCTGAAACATGCCTAGTTCATGAGGGGAAACGTGCACTCTGCTTTTCTACTGTTTGCACTCACTTCAAACAGCACATTGTCATTTACGGCAAATACAGATTAGTTTAGAAGGTAATATGTTGTTTTTAGAATTTGGTGTATTATAGAATGGTTACAGCACAGAAGGAGGCCATTTGGCCTGTTATATCTGTGCTAGCTCTACAAGAGCAACTCCCCTAATCCCACTCCTCCGCCTTTTCCCCGTAGCCCTGCAAATTTTTTCTTCAGGTAATTATCCAGTTCTCTTTTGAAGGCCTCAATTGAATCTGCCTCCACCATATACTCGGGCATTGGATTCCAGAACCTAACCACTTACTGCGTTTAAAAAGAAAAGTTTGTTATGTCGTCGTTGCTTCTTTAGCCAGTCACCTTAAATCGATCTCCTTTGGTTCTGGAAACGTTGGCCAATGGGAGCAGTTTCTCTCTCTCTTCTCTGTCCAGACCCCTCATGATTTTGAACAGTTCTATCAAAACTACTCAATCTTCTCCAAGGAGAACAGACCCAGCTTCTCCAATCTGTCCATGTAACTGAAGTTCCTCATCCCTGGAACCATTCTCCATACCCTCTCTAATCATATAAGATGATTAAGCGGATTGACAAAGTAGACAGAGAGGATGTTTCCTCTTGTGGGGCAATCTAGGATGAGAGGTCATAGTTTTAGGATAAGGGGTAGCAGATTTAAAACAGAGATGAGAAATTACTATTCTCAAAGGGTTGTGAGTCTGTGGAATTCACTACCCCAGAATGGGGTGGATGCTGGGACATTGAGTAAATTTAAGGAGACAATACAGATTTTTAATTAGTAATGGGTTGAAGGGTTATGGAGAACGGGCAGGAAAGTGGAGTTGAGGCTCAGATGAGATCAGCCATGATCGTATTGAATGGCGGAGCAGGCTCGAGGGGCTGAATTGCCTACTCCTACTCCTAGTTCTTGTGTTCTTATGTAATGCCTTCACATCCTTCCAAAAGTGTGGAGCCCAGAATTTAGCCCAGCCTAATGCTATGCAGTAGTTCAGTTACTTGGGTAGCAAGTTAGGATTAATGCTCAATTCATGACATGGAGCCATTTCTGTGCATTCAGGGTTTTGCCTTTGTTATGGAAACAGTTCCTTTTTTTCAGTGTCAGACAAACTTAAATGTTTTGAATAGTTTTACGATGGCTGCAAACGAGGAAGTATAAGCTAATGTCGGTTTTATAATCTCAAACCTTTCGAGCACTACATTCCTACATTTCTTCTGTTTCTGTGTCGTTCATAACTTTTTTTAGCCCAGAAAGTGACTTTGAATTAACAGGACTAGACTTTGTGACTGACATATGACATATCACATGCTCAACCTCAAGAGTATTTAAGATGAATGTCTATGGTTTCAGGCAAAAGCCTGAATGCACAGAAATGGCGCATGATGTTATGAGCAATTAACAGTGGAAAAGTTCCTGCAGCAAACTACTTCTCCACCCAACCCCCCTTTTCGAGGATTGTGAAAAGGATACTGTAGAAGTGTTGTGCAATATTTAAACTGTGTTTACAGCATATTAAGGAGCAATATGCCTGTTACATTGATGCAGAGGTTCCTAAACTGGGGATGAAGGGGGTTGGGCAGGGGAGGTTTTTACATTATTAGGTTTTCAGGGTCCGAGAGGAGGAAAATTCCTCATTTTGGTGTATTGTACTTGGCCAGAAGTACGCAGAAACCCTCCTTGTGTGTGTAAACAGAATTTTTGGTGAAGTGAAATCTGGCAAATCAGAAGCAAATCCTGAAGAATTTCCCAACCAGTGTGTTCTAATTCTAATAGCTCTTGGAGTGTGGCAGCTCCTCCAAGCCACTTTCACAGAATTCGAAAGAAACTCCAGAATTTAACTGGATCAGGGATGGGATTTGTTATTAAGTCTTGGAAAGATACTGGTGACGAGGTAACCAAGTGCTTGATTACAAAAAAAAACTCCTTTTACTGGAGACATTTGTTCAGAATTTGTCATATTTACCATCTGGATTTGGAACTATATCACCGTTACTTCACTGTCGCCGGGTCAGAATCCTGGAACTCCCTCCTTAACAACACTGTACGTGTGTCTACCTACCCCACGTGGACTGCAGTAGTTCAAGAAGGTAGCTCACCACCACCTTCTCAAGGGCAATTAGGGATGGGCAATAAATGCTGGCATAGCCAGCGACACATGCCTCCCATGAAGGAAGAAAAAAGTTTCCTTTGTTAGAAGTTGAAGAAAACCACTAGAGATGTTAGGAACATGGGAGTAGGTCATTTGGGCCCCTGAAGACTGCTGCACCATTTAACTAGATCTTGGCTGATCATCTACCTCAAAGCCATTTTTCTGCACTATCCCATATCCCTTGATATCTTTAATATCTGGAAATGCATTGATTTCTGTCTTGAATGTACTTAATGACTGAGCTACAGCCCTCTGGGGTCGAGAACTCCACAGATTCACCACACACTCGGTCTTAAATGGCCTTCCTCTTATTCTGAGGCTGTCCCCTGGTTCTAGATGCCCCCCCCCCCTCCAAACATGGGGGTAGGGTGTTATATGCACTGTATAATTCATGTTACTGTGGTATTTGGTGTTCGAGAACTGTGAAAGAACATTTTTCAAAGCGTAAAGTGTAAGATGTTGATCCCTGGAAATAAAGCCAGTTTAAAAAAAAAAATAGGGATCATCCTTCCTGCATGAACTTAGGATTGATATTTATTCGTTCAGGTGAAAATGTGACCATCGTGTGTTTGGTGCTATAGGTCTTAGTTAGGACAGCATGAGACCAAGCAAACTAAAACATCACTTGAACAGCGCACTTCCTGCCTTCAAAAATAAATAAAAGAACTTGTGATGGTAATAGATGAGTGAAGTGCGCCCTCAGCCTATGCCTGTACTGTCTTGTACCAAATCGTAACAAATGGAAACTCTCAGACAGTTGGTCAAAGTGTTGTAATTATTAGTAGTGATTGGGATGGCATCAGTATGATGTAGAAGGGAAGTGTTGACCAGCTAAATCTCATATCACTATTTAACAGCCTCGAAGGCCCAGAATTGCTGATATGACCGAGGGTATCCAGGACTGGTGAGGTGAAACCCTTCTCTCTCTACAAACTGCCGGGAGTGTACACTGCACTGCTGCAGCATAGCTGGTTTTCATTTGATGTATCAATTCATCCCAGATCCCACCCTCCTTTTAAATTTGCCTTTCTGGTCCAGCAAGAGCATGAGAGTTGTTCAAAAATTTAGACTGGCACATGGGAAGTAGAAACATTGAATAGAATTGTTGTCGATGTGTTTGTTAAATTCATTTTTTTGAACCATTTAACAAATGTATGAAAATGTAGAGTTTGCTATCACAAGGAGTAGTTGTGGCAAATGCATTTAAGGGAGCCTTGGTGTGTGGTACATACTAATAATTTAGATTTTAATGTCGGGCGTATGATTAAGAAACTTGCAGATGGTACAAAAATTGGCGCTATGATTGAGAGAAAGAAAGCTGTAGTCTGCAGGAAGAAATCACTGGACTGGTCAGCTGGGTAGAAACATGGAAAATGGAGTACATGCCAGGGAGGTGTAATGTAATGCATTTAGGGAGGGCGAATAAGACAAGGGAATACATAATAAGTAGTATATTACTGAGAAGTATAGAGGGACAGAGACTTTAGATTGCATGCCCCACAGATCCCAGAAGGTAACAGGACTGATAGATAAGCTAAGGCAAACGGAATCTTTTGCTGGCTGGGCCGTAGGATATCAGACCTGGAAGCGAGGCTGCCTCTAACTTTTTTTCGTGTCTGTGGTTACTTTATTTAAATGTGCAGCGCCTTTTAAATTTTTGTGCGGCTGCGCATGCGATAACTTAAAGCGCTTAAAGGGACCAACTTGTTATCAGCCTGTACAGCGACTGTTGGGTTTCTGCGTGGCTGTGCAGCTTATGGAGAATGTTGGCACGGAGATTACGCTAGAACTGTATCAACACCAGTTAGGCCAGAGCTTCGAATACTGCATGCAATTCTGGTTATTGCATTACAGGTAGGATGTGATCGCATTAGAGAGTCTGCGGAGGAGATCACGATATTGCCAGTACTGGAAGATTTTAACTCTGAAGAAAGATTGGATAGGCTGGGATTGTTAACTTTGGAACAAAGGAGGCTGAAGGAAGATTTAATTGTGATGTATAAAATTGAGGTGCCTACAGAGTGGATAGGAAGGAAGGGCTCTGGACCAAGTGCAGTAAAGTGGGTTAAGCTGGATAGCTTTTTTTGGGGGCAGCATAGGCAGAGTGGGCTGAATGGCGCCCTTCTGTGCTGTATATTTTGAATATAAGGGGTCTGGCCTGAATAGATAGAGAAACTGTTCCCACTCGAAAGGATCGAGAACGAGAAGGCACAGATTTAAATTATTTGGTAAGACCAGCAAAAGTGACATGAGGAAAAACCTTTTCTCTCAGCGAGTGGTTAAGGTCTAGAATGTGTTGCCTAACAGTGTGGTGGAGGCAATTCAATTCAAAAGGGGATTAGACTGTTTATGAAAAAGAACGTGCAGGGTTACGGGAGAAGATGGGGGATTGGAACTGAGTGAATTGCTCTTTGAGAGCCAGAGCCGACATGAAGGGCTGAATGACTGCCTCCTGCTCTGTAACAATTGTATGATTCTGTGATAAGCATGAGGAAGAAGGGAATGAGGGTTATGCTGATAGGGTGACATGCGGAAGAATGGGAGGCAGCTTGAGTGAAACATAAATGTCAACATGGATTGGTTGGGTTGAATGGCACGTTTGTGTGCTCTATTCTGTGTAATTCTGCAGCTTTTCTTTGCAAGCTAAGAATTGACATTTTGATTATGCACTTAGAGTTTGCCCAAATAACATTTCCTTTGGAGTAACTGTATACTGTAAGACATTGGCCTGGATTTTGTGTTGGTACTGATGGCAAAATTTTCATGTTCACCGTCATTACTCCACTGAAACTGACAACAACTTCAGGAGTCCACATGTGCATCAATTACACAGAAATCCAAAAATTACTGGCAGTGATTCTATGCTACACCAGCGGATGTGTGGCTGAGGTCCTCCCAGACTGCAGTCGCTGGGAAATCACTGAATTGATGACAACTTCCACTCTTGCAGTTAGTTGTGCTAAAAATGTTACAGCTTGTTGAAAGACGTGTAATTGTTTTTTTTTACATTGTGCTAAGTTATAGTTATCGGGAGGCGATGGCGTTGTGGTAATGTCACTGGACTAGTAATCCAGAGCCCAGGGTAATGCTCTGGGGGCATGGGTTCAAATCCCACCACTGCAGATGATGAAATTTGAATTCAATTAGTAAATCTGGAATTAAAAGCTAATGGTGACCATGAAACCATTGTCGATTATTGTAAAAACCCAGCTGGTTCACTAATGCCCTTTATGGAAGAGAATCTGCTGTCATTACCTGGTCTGGCCTACATGTGACACCAGACCCACAGCAATGTGGTTGACTCTTAGATGCCCTCTGAAATGGCCTAGCAAGCCACTCAGTTCAAGGGCAATTAGGGAATGGGCAATAAATGCTGGCCTTGCTAGCGACACCCACATCCCACAAATGAATTTCTGCAAAACACTTGGCCATGAGAAGCTGATGTTTATAGTTGTTTGTCATTTTTCCATTATAGTTCCACATTTTTACAATATTGGTTTGAATTTTGGATTTAAATAGAAGCTAAAATATCAATATAAACAACCATCAATGATGTTTCGCCATCTGAAAATTTAAATTAAGAGTGAAGGATAAAGTCCTTTTTAACTTCCTGATTTGCTGCTTTTGTGAATACTGCACTGTGATTGGCTGCAGACAGCACTGCTGCTGGCTGCCTGGAGATCCTCTTGACTTGGTGCCAGATTTAAACAGCTATCGGAAAAGGGCATATCCATGCCGTAGCGATCACTACATCCTTTATGGGCAGCTCTCTGAGGTTAGCGGCGAGTGCCTTTGCTTCACCACTGACTGCAAAATCCAGTCATATGTAACTGTGTTGTCGATGTTGTCTTCTGCCAGTATTGTCCATGAAACATTGCTCCTAGAAGTTAAAAGATGTAATCCTGGAATATTTGTTTCCGTTTTGTACAAAATCCAGTTAATGTCCTGAAAGCGATGCAGTTGAATTGCAGGAATTTGCTTAGGTCTGAAATTTGTTTTCAGAGAACTTTGAAGTAAAGGCCAAGTTTGCTGAGAGTCTGAGGAGAATTAGATTGTTGCTGGTGACTGTTTAGAGAGAGAATTTTAAAGTCATGACTCCCAGTTTGAAAGGAGTTCCCTGAATTGTCCCAAAGAGTTGCCAAAATACTTGTTCACTTTGTCTCACTGTATCCATGTGCAGTGTTTTTTTTTCCTTCACTTGCATCAGATGCAGGTTAGAGAAACTGCTTGAATCTAGAGACTGTGGTTGTGCTGCAAAATTCCACAAGTTGTATGTTATCACACAGGCTCATCCTACTCAGGCACGAGGGTGAAGTCAGCATTATTTTATGTTCAAGTTCATTCAGTAGTGTTACTGTCATTTATTTTGAGCATTATGTATGCTAGTTGAGAAAATAAAATCCCCTTCCATGCAAAGCTACAGTTTCTTGGAGAGCAACGTGCATGGGACATGAATCACTGAGTAAGCTGGGGGATGCCTTAGCAATAAGTAGTAGTTTGGAAATCTTTGCATTAATGGGTGTTTTCCTGGAAATTTAATACGTTTGCACTGATGCCAAATACTCATTGGAGTGAAGGCGTGATCTGACTCTGGAGAGAAGCAGTTTGACACTCGCTTCAGTTTAATGTTAGATGGAGCAGGAATCCACTACCTAGCTCGCAAAATGCTCAATCACTTGACAAAATGCTTAAAGACTGGGATTCACCTTCAGTGTTAACGGTTCGGAGAGTAGCCTCATAGATGCAAAGTTCTCTCCTGAACAGGAGCATTGGAGTTCCCACAGTGTTAAACGGAGTTTGTGCTTGTCTGGTCCCAGGTGGCAGTGACAACTCCAAGCCAATAGCTGCAGCATAAATATAACCAATGATTCTAAAATCCGAGTGACAAATTTTAATTACAGCAGCCATTTTAAGTTCGGATAAGATGAGACCCAGGGCTGTGCCAGTTTGAAGTCTGACCTTTTGTGAATTTAATATCTGAATCATGCGAGACTGGGTTTGATATCTGTCTAGTGGAATACTATGTCCTTGCATCTGTAATCCCTCTTCACTATATCCTACCTGTAGACACATGTATTTAAATATTGGGTAAAGACCCAACTGGGCATAGCTGTGGTGCTCCGTGGTTAGATAGCTTGCCAGCACTTGCTACCAAAGCTCATACATGAATAATGAATGGACTTTAGGCAACTTTCTTGAGATTGCTTCATATCTGTGGACCTGTACTTCTATATAAACAGTCCTTGAACAATATTACTTTGTTAGTGTCCTGATTTAGTGATGCTGCAATTGTGCTTTTTCTGTTAAAGTCTATGCTCAAAACCCTTCTTGTAACTAAGTTAGTGTTATTTTTCTTGTATATCTAATTCTGTGCTTCTTGTGATAAATCAGCAACCAGTTTGGTTTTTTTTTATGGATGTTGGAGTAAAGAAGTAGTCAAGATGCATAATTCAGATACAGCAGCATAGTTTTCTGATTAAGTCTTAATGGGACCAACAAAGTATTGGAATACCTCCATGGATGCAAATTAGTTTCACCTCATGATTAGATGCAGAAATGAAGCTGTGATAATTGTAGTATGGGTTGCCCAGTTCCCTGGTTCTGGTTTTATTGACTTGGCAAATGAAAATTCATCTCCGAATCGTGTCAAAAACACATTTTCCTGAAAAACTGATTTTCATTAATCAGCAAAATGTACAAGGTTGACATTGTTTTGAACGCCCACATTTGCAATGTTTAACTCTGAAACTGAATCGACCATTTGATAAAAGTAGAAATATTTCCAGTTAGAGTTGGGAGTTTTCACCCATTTCATAAACAGTAAGAAGTAACAGCACTGTTGGTGTACCTACCCCACACAAACTGCAGCGGTTCAAGAAGGCAGCTCACCACCTTCTCAAGGGCAATTCAGGATGGGCAATGAATGCTGGCCGAGCCAACAATGCCCACATCCCATGAACAAATAAAAAGCTATTTTCTTTTGAGGCTATAATTGGCTACTGCCATATACTAACTTGCACCAAGTCCCACTTGCTGATCACCTCTGGTCGCTGACCTGCGTTAGCTGCCAGTCCAGCAATTCCTCAAATGAAAAATTTTCATCCTCGTGTCCATATCCCGACATGGCCTTGCCTCTTCGTATCTCTGAAACTTTCTGCAGCCCTACAACCCTCCCAGAATTCTGTGTTCAAGCAACACGAGCTTCTTGTGTTTCCCTGATTTTCCTTTGCTCTAACATTTGGTGGCCGTGCTTTCAGCCGCCTGGACCCTAAGTTCTGAAATTGCCTCCCTAATCCTCTTGGCCCTTCTGCCCTTTAAGACACTCCCTAAAACCTATCTCTCTGACCCAGGCTTTTGGTCACCTGTCCTAACACCTTTTGTGGCTCAGTGTCGAATTTTGTATGTTAACTGTTCTGTGAAACACCTTGGGAAATTTTGCTATGTTAAATGCGCTTATATTGTTTGCATTACAACAGTTAGACCTCCTTCGGATGGATTTAACTGAAAGATCTAGTTTCGATTTCGATTTGGTTAGTGATTAATTCTTCAATCTCCACCCAATGTGGTTAAGGCTTGAACTGGTTAAAAGTTATTCTGTTTCATGAAGCGCAAGGCAAGTGTTCGTTTTCATCCGTGAAACAGTTGACAATATTTCTGTCTGTCAGGATTTGAGTGACATCACGCTATTCTTTATTTAAAATAGTAAACTTCAGCTAATTTCTATCAAGTGTAAGTTATGCCTTTTAGTAGTTATCGTTTTTGTCAACATGTTTAAAACAGTTCATATTAATAA